>NC_132907.1:17397684-17697684 GCF_047675955.1 Chlorocebus sabaeus
AGGGAAGGGATTCTAACATTTTACTGAGCACTTACTGTACACCAGGCATTAGACTAAATTTCTTGTTTACTATTGAGAAGAAGAAACAGCTCAGAGCACTCTGAGCTATGTGAGGTATGCAAAATTTATCAGGCCCAGAGAGACTTGAGTATGGGACTTCGGTTATCCCCCATGCCCACGGGCAATTGGCTAAAAGCATTTTGTTCCTGACTAGCTGCCTCATCCATTATCTTCATTTTCCTGGAATCTGAGATACAAAGAACAATGTGCGGCAGCCAATTAGTATCTTGTGTTATTTTAATGTAAATTCTTGGTAAGCAACTTAGGAACTGCCTCTTCTTCTTTCCTTTAAAAACCCACTTGTAACTGCTGCTAATCAAAGCAAATATTCAGGGCACCGTGAATCTATGCTCCTGGGTTGCAGTCCTCAAACTCAGCCCAAATCAACTCTCTACTTATATTAATTTTACCTCAGTTTTTTCCTTTGGGTTGGCAGGATTCAGAGTGACTTCCCACCACCACCTCGTGTTTCTCTCTGAAATCAGTGCTTGGTACCAGCATGAAACCATTGCATTCTCCATTTTTGGAGGTCCTACGGCATGTTGGGGGTGACTTCTTCTGAATCTGAACCTTCCTTTCTTTTCAGTTGCAGTCTAGATTTTGAGCTGTTCTGCAAACCATCTCTTTCCTTTAAGAATGAGGGCTTTAGTCTCTCTCCCTGGATAGGACATTCAGGTAAAAAGCTCTGCAGAGAGCTGCCTGCTTCTTGTTCCTCACAGCTCTTTGGCCTCAAAGCAGAAGGTTCAGGTCACAGTCGGGCAAGAAGTTATGCAGAGGACTTCTGCCTTCTCTGCCTCTACCTCATGACAAAAAGTTCAAGTTAGAGGTCATATGGGTACTCTAGCACCAGTGGTTTCACTTCTTCTAGCCTAGAATTCTATAGCATGCTTTTAGAACTGCAGTTCTTTCTATTACTTATAATTTGGACTTGTATTTTCATTTGTGACCAATTTCTGTTGATTCCAAACCAAAACATGCATATGGGTAATTTATGCTCATAAGTAGCACACTTTGACCCAAAATATATTTCTGGCCTTGATCAATTTTGAAAAGTTCCTAAATTATGGGAAATCAAGCTTCAAAATCTGAGCACTCTTTAAAGGGACAACCTCCTTTAGAAACACCAGCTGGGTTTAGGCACAACGCTTATGGGGCATCCTCTTGTAAATATTTAAGAAAATTGACTCACATAACCTGGAATGGTCATAAACATCAATGGCTGAAATGGGGGGATCCTTTGAAATACGTAAAATCATTCATTTGTGTCCACAGTTGGAAAAAGTTGAACCAGACAAACTGAAGGAAAGACATACCTTTTTTTTTTTTTTTTTGAGATGGGTCTTGCTCTGTCACCCTGGCTGTGCAGTGGTGCGATCTCAGTTCACTGCAACCTGTGCCTCCCGGGTTCAAGCAATTCTCCTGCCCCGACCTCCCAAGTAGCTGGGATTACAGACTTGTGCCACTATGCCCAGCTAATTTTTGTATTTTTAGTAGAGACAGGGTTTCACCATATTGGCCAGGTTGGTCTCAAACTCCTGACTTCAAGTGATCCACCCGCCTCAGCATCCCAAAGTGCTGGGATTACAGGCGTGAGCCACCGCGCCCGGCCCGAAAGACATACTTATTGTTTGTCGTGGTTGAAATTTGATAAGAAAAGATTTGAAAATATTTTTTAAAGAGTTCTAATGACTGGAAGTTAGCTTAAAAACTGATATTCAGACTATAACTTCTTTGTGAAAAATAAAGAAGGTCTTTCTGCTTTTCCTCTTTTGTATTCTGTTTCTGGGTTTGTTTTTTTTTGTTGTTAATATACTAAAAACCTGATTTTAAAAAATGGTTGGTTCCCTCTGTTTCCTATTTTGTTGGCATGATTTTTGCTGGGAAAAAACTGTAAAACTTCACTGGCCTTTTAGATAGCTTAAAATCTCCCTCAGGCCCGGCGCAGTGGCTCACACATGTAATCCTAGCATTTTGGGAGGCTGAGGCGGGCAGATCACCTGAGGTCAAGAGTTCAGGACCAGCCTGACCAATATGATGAAACCCTGTCTCTACTAAAAATACAAAAATTACCTGGACATGGTGGCACATGCCTGTAATCCCAGCTACTCGGGAGGCTGAGGCAGGAAAATAACTTGAACCCAGGAGGCAGAGGTTGTAGTGAGCCGAGATCTCACCACTGCACTCCAGCCTGGGTGACAGAGCAAGACTCTGTCTCAAAAAAAAAAAAAAAAAAAAAAAAAAAAATTCCCTCCATTGGGTCCTCCAGGACTTGTTCTTTCACTCCCTTCCACTTCTGCTACGCCTTCCTTTTGCCATCTTTAATACCATGAATGAGATCTAACAGCCCTGAGACCCCTCAAGGAACACAGGAAAATATGCCACCCTCTTCCCTTTTGGGAGGTCTTCTGTCTCTCATGAAGTCTCAAAAGTCATGGGCAGATTTCTCACAGGTCTAAAGCTTTGCTTTCTTCTGCACTGAGTTTTCTGATATCTTTGACGTTGGGAATGCCAAGGGTTACTTTATACTGTGAGGGAGAACTTGATCTTTGTTTGTGTAATAGCTGGCAAGTCACTGGTGAAACCTACAGAAGTGACTGACAGCAGCTGCAGTGAATGGTAATTACTGCAGTGAGCTGCTTGTTTATTTGCACATTTAGGTAAGAGAGACATTATTTGAACACTTGGAAGCTATGGAAACACTCACCACCAAGGGATAAGGCTCCTGTGGAGGATGAGCTGACCACATAGTGAGCTGAGTGCTGGGTGGCCCACCAGCCTTCGGGGAATGTCTTTGTAGTGAGGAGCACTGTGGAAATGTTGCACAGCCTGGTCTCGTGACATTTCCCTTTTGGGAGAAATCAGGGATTCAAAGTAAATGTGGAATCCTTGATTTCTGGAGATCTAGACGCTCTACCTTCCAGCTGTGCCTGCTTTTCACATATTTAAATATTAGGCCCTAAAAAGAACAAATGTTTTATTTGCCCTGTTCATTAAAGGGCTCCACCCTAAAGTCAGTAATTTAATTAAGAAATATTAAATTGAAAAGACTACCTATCAAACTAAATCAGTCTCCAAAATGCAACTTTCTGACATTTAGCTAGTCATTTTGAAACTTTTTGTAAAAGATATTTAGGAGTACAAAAGGCTTATTGAAAAAAAAAAGAAATAATAAATAAAGGATAATTACATCTATAAAGGAAATGTCCATTTGTAAGACCATCTCCCTGTCTGCACCTAAACTACGTTGGCTTAAAGTTTATGTAATAAGCCTTAGCTTTGTTTAAGATGATTTTTCAGCCAGGTGTGGTGGCTCACACCTGTAATCCCAGCACTTTGGGAGGCTGAGGTGGGAGGATCACCTGAGGTTGGGAGTTCAAGACCAGCCTGACCAAAATGGAGAAACCCCATCTCTACTAAAAATACAAAATAAGCTGGGTGTGGTGGTGCATGCCTGTAATCCCAGCTACCTGGGAGAGTGAGGCAGGAGAATTGCTTGAACCTGGGAGTCAAAGGTTGCAGTGAGCCGAGATGGTGCCATTGCACTCCAGCCTGGGCAACAAGAGGGAAACTCAATCTCAAAAAAAAAAAAAAAAAAAGATCTGTACGTATGTATGTTTATATTACACATATGGGATATTTCACTATCAAAATATACAAAAGAGCTCCAATTAATTGGTTCTAAAAAAAAAAAAGTAAGCACTTGGCCAGGCTTGGTGGCTCACGCCTGTAATCTCAGCCCTTTGGAGGTGGGTGGGTCACGAGGTCAGGAGACTGAGACCAGCTTGGCCGGTATGGTGAAACCCCATCTCTACTCAAAATACATTAAAAATTAGCCAGGCATGGTGACGCATGCCTATAATCCCAGTTACTCAGGAGGCTGAGGCAGGAGAATCTCTGGAACCCGGGAGGCCGAGGTTGCAGTGAGCCGAGATCGTGCCACTGTACTCCAGCCTGGGTGACAGAGCGAGACTCTGTCTTAAAAAAAAAAAAAAAAAAAAAAAAAAGGTAAGCACTTACATCAAAATAGAAACTAACTAAAATGTTTAGTTCGTATGACTTGAGTAAATCTTTAGTAAAGAAGACTACTTTAATATTATTGGTTTAATGAAAATAGCTATGTTTTTGGATCAGCAAAATACCCATGTATTTAACTTTAGGGTTTTTGCTTAGGTGGCAACTGCCTAACATTTGCAGGCTACAAAAATGATTAACACGGAAATAACATGAGATGATGACTAGCTTTGTTAAATGAACAATTCAAGCATAATTGTTAAAAGTGAGTAAGTCAAATGAATAGAGACAAAAGTTTATCAGTGTACTCATTTGTATAGTGGTGAGTTTTTGAAAAATTGATAAATGAACTTTTCAAAAACCTTTTTCAGTAAAAAGATTCAAAGTTTCAAAAACTTAACCTTTTTTTTTTTTTTTTTTTGAGATGGAGTCATGCTCTGTCACCCAGGCTGGAGTACAGTGCAGCAATCTCAGCTCACTGCAACCTCTGCCTCCCAGGTTCAAGAGATTCTCCCGCCTCAGCCTCCCAAGTAGCTGGGATTACATTACAGGTGTGCACCACCACATCTGGCTAATTTTTGTACTTTTAGTAGAGATGGGGTTTCACCATGTTGACCAGGCTGGTCTTGATCTCCTGACCTCAAGTGATCCGCCCACCTCAGCTTCTCAAAGTGTTGGGATTACAGGCATAAGCCACTGTGCCCAGCCTTAGTAACTTAATATCAAAGTCATGTTTTAATTAAGTAGTAGATGTTCATGAAATGTCTGAGCCATCTCTAAATAAAAATACTAAAACATTAATCATTAAATATAAGTTTAAATCTATATACTTTGAGATTTTTATATGGTATAGAAAAGCTAAATATATTTAGACCTGTGAATAAACAAAAATAAATTGAGATATCTTTCTAAAAATTATAAAATGGTTTTCATCCATCTACCAGTATTGATATAAAACAGTTCAAAATTACTTCCTAAGTTTTCCATCAGAAATTCAGGTTGCTAAAAGTTAAAATTGTAGTTCATACATGCAATTGAAACTACTAGATGTAAGAGAAACCATTCTGTATACAGAGTGTATAAGAAAAAAAGGATGTATTTTTGGTAAAGAAGGTTATAAAGAAAGTATGAGAGTGAGGTTTTTGTTACGGGAATACTAATTTTGTCTAGAGGCTTTTAAAGGCTGTTTTAATTTGAAAGGACAAAAGAAAGAATGATGGATTAAAGTACATGAACAGAGAAAGCTAAAGAAAGAGAATGCAAAAAATTCTAAGTAAGTGGTTATAAGAATTTTATAGAAATCTTATCTTGGTTTTTTATTTAAAAAAATTATTTTGGTGGAGATGAGGTCTCACTATGTTGCCAAGGTTGCTCTCCAACTCCTGGGTCAAGCAATCCTCCCACAACAGTCTCCCAAAGTGCTAGGATTACAGGCATTAGCCACTATGCTCAGCCAGAAATACTATTTTGTGTGGTCAAAGATGATTGAGATTGGATGGATTAGCATTTCCGTTGTGCAAATCACTCAGTCTTCCAGACTGGTAGAATGAATACACGGAATAATGAAAAGTCAGTTGAAAGCTTCAAGGAAATTTTAAATTTCCTTGGCCTAAGGATCTTCCATTTGCTTAACTTACATTCTACCCTGTTTGGAAAACATCAGCTTTCTGCCTTTGAAATGGGAATAGGACTACCCATGCACCTGGATAAAGGAGCCTATGAACCAGCTCTCCTTAAAAGTTGTAAATTAGGCCGGACCTGTTGGCTTAAGCCTGTAATCTCAGCACTTTGGGAGGCCGAGGTGGGTGGATCACGAGGTCAGGAGTTCAAGACCAGCTTGGCCAATATGACGAAACCTTGTCTCTACTAAAAATACAAAAATTAGCCAGGTGTGGTGGCAGGCACCTGTAATCCCAGCTACTCGGGAGGCTGAGGCAGAGAATTGGTTGAACCTGATGGTGAAGGTTGCAGTGACCTGAGATCGCGCCACTGCACTCTGATGGAGTGAGACTCCAATTCAAAAAAAAGAAAAGTTGTAAACTAAAAATAAAATCCAAAGTCCCTTACCAACTGAATGAACCCCCTCTTGTCCAAGGGGACCCCAGAGAAACCTTAAAAACTGAACTCCCAGGGGCTGGGCGTGGTGGCTCACGCCTGCAATCCCAGCACTTTGGGAGGCTGAGGCAGGCGAATCACGAGGTCAGGAGATCGAGACCATCCCCGTCTCTACTAAAAATACAAAAAAATTAGCTGGGCGTGGTGGCGGGCACCTGTAGTCCCAGCTACTCAGGAGGCTGAGGCAGGAGAAGCATGAACTAGGGAGGCGGAGCTTGTAGTGAGCTGAGATTGCACCTCTGTACTCCAGCCTGGGCCACAGAGCAAGACTCTGTCAAAAAAAAAAAAAAAAAAAAAAACAAGAAACTGAACTCCCAGTCAAAACAGGAAGAGAGGTCAAGCACGCCTCATTGTATTCCCTCCCTTTTGGAGTTTAGGCACAACAATTGGCCAGCATTAATGTTAAAACAGAGATTATAAGACTGAAAAAACAGACTCTGTGACAATAAGATATCAAATTATAAATAAGACCTAAGACTATGGAAGAAAAGGGCTAAGTCATGTCTGCAAGCCATCAATCTTGCTACACAGCATGCTTAACTTAAAACATTCCTTTCTGGCCGGGTGCAGTGGGTGACGCCAGTAATCCTAGCACTTTGGGAGGCCGAGGCTGGTGGATCACCTGAAGTCAGGAGTTCAAGACCAGCCTGACCAACACGGTGAAATCCCGTCTCTACTTAAAAGACAGAATTAGCAGGGCGTCATGGTGCATGCCTGTAATCCCAGCTACTTGGGAGGCTGAGGCAGGAGAATTGCTTGAACCAGCGAGGCGGAGGTTGCAGTGATTTGAGATCACGCCATTGCACTCTAGCCTGGGTGAGAGAGCGAAAATCTGTCTCAAAAAAAAAAAAAAAAGTCCCTTTGTGCTGACTTCAAGTTTTAGACACAGCCCTACTCTTTTGGTCAATTCCAAATTAAAGAATCTCTGACTGGGCACGGTGGCTCATGCCTGTAATCTCAGCACTTTGGGAGGCTGAGGCAGGCAGATCACAAGGTCAGAAGTTCGAGACCAGCCTGGGCAATATGGTGAAACCCTGTCTCTACTAAAAATACAAAAATTAGCCAGGCGTGGTGGCAGATGCCTGTAGTCCCAGCTACTCGGGAGGCTGAGGCAAGAGAATTGCTTGAACCCGGGAGGTAGAGGTTGCAGTGAGCTGAGATTGGGCCACTGCCCTCCAGCCTGGGAGACAGAGCGAGACCGTCTCAAAAAAAAAAAAAAAAAGAATCTCTGAATCCACCTATAACCTGTAAGCCCCTGCTTTAAGATATCCCACCTTTTCTTTCTTTCTTTTCTTTTTTTTTTTTTTTGAGACAGAGTCTCTCTCTGTTGCCAGGCTGGAGCGCAGTGACATGATCTTGGCTCACTGCAAACTCCGCCTCCTGGGTTCAAGCAATTCTCCTGCCTCATCCTCCCGAGTTGCTGGGACTACAGCCGTGCGCCACCACACCCAGCTAATTTTTGCATTTTTAGTAGAGACAGGGTCTCACCATGTTGGCCAGGATGGTCTCCATCTCCTGACCTTGTGATCTGCTCACCTCAGCCTCCCAAAGTGCTGGGACTACAGGTGTGAGGCACCACACCAGACTAGATATCCCACCTTTTCATATGGAACCAGTGTATACCTTCCATGTATTGATTTAAGTCTTCACCTATAATTCCTGCCTCCCTGAAATATATAAAACCAAACAGTAATCCAGACTTTGGTGCAAGTTCTCAGGACTCCTGAGGTTGTGTTTCCCTGGGCCACATTCACTCATGTTAACTCAGAATAAAACTCTTGAAAATCTTTTACAGAGTTTGGTTTTTCCACTAACAAGGTGATATTCTTCATTATTGCAAAGCCTTATAAGTTTCTTACTGAAAATTCTAAATTATTAAGGATTATTTTAACAGCAAGCTCCCAGCAGGAGACAAAAACATCAAAGATCATGGACTCCAACCTGGAGATTTTGTTTAATGGAAAATACCAAAGGAAAGAACGAAAGGGAAGAAAAGAAAGAAAGGAAGAAAGGAAGGGAAGGAATGAAAGAAGGAAGGAAGGAAGGAAGGAATCGAATAAAGGACTTGTTCCAACAACTACATTAGAAGGGACACTATTAGGCAGCCCTGCCTGAGTGGACGTCATCCTCAGTGGAGATCTCCAATACTTTGTTCTTTAGACCAGGACAAGAAATAGATTACAATATTCATTTGGTTACCTTCAGGAATAGGAATACTTTTCATATTTGTCTTTCAAGGTGTTTTGTTGATAACTGTCCTTATTCGTGTCACATTTTAAATTCCTAAATTAATTATGCTTTGTATTTCTAGATGTCTAAAGTCTACTACAAAAGTTTATAACAAAAAAATAATCATGATAGCTAGATGCTTAGAAATGAGCTAACATGCCTCAACTCCAGTGTAAGTAAACGGCCTAAGATTCCATTACTCTGACCCTTTATTGTTCAGTTCAATCCCTGAATTGTTGCCAACCGATTCAGCCCTGGATCTTCACTAAGTTCTTAAGTCATAGTACTTCTGCTGATTCCCTCTGACATGGGACAAGATTATCTGAGAATGAGTCTTCCCAGGAACACAGGACAAACTTACATCTAAAATGTTGATCATTAGTGCTTTCAGAAGAGAACCATTCTGATCAAAAGGAGGAAATGAGAAAGAAAAATAGCTCAGAGCAGCCTGAGAAATGTGAAGTATGCAAAATTCATCAGGCCTGGAGAGACAGGAGTATAGGATTTCAGTCACATCTCACTGCACCCATTCCCAGGGGCACATTTTTTTTTTTTCTTTTGGATGATGTCTCGCTCTGTCCCCAGGCTGGAGTGCAGTTGCGTAATCTCAGCTAACTGCAACCTCCACTCCCGAGTTCAAGCGATTCTCCTGCCTTAGCCTCCTGAGTAGCTGGGATTACAGGTGTGTAGCATCATGCAGGGCTAATTTTTGTATTTTTAGTAGCCAGGGGCAATTATTTAAAAGCATTTTCTTTCTGACAGCTGCCTCACCCACTGTCTTCATGTTCCTGGAATTTGTGATACAAAGAACAATGTATAGCCAACCAATAGCTTGTTATTGTAACATAAATTATTGATAAACAACTTAGGAACTGCCTCTTCTTTTTTCCTTTAAAAACTCATTTGTGGCTGGGCGCAGTGGCTCACACCTGTAATCCCAGCACTCTGGGAAGCTGAGGTCGGTGGATCACCTGAGGCCAGGAGTTGGAGACCAGCCTGGGCAACATCATGAAACCCCGTTTCTATTAAAAATACAAAAATTAGGCAGACGAACACCTGTAATCTCAGCCACTCGGGAAGCTGAGGCACAAGAATCCCTTGAACCCGGGAGGTGGAGACTGCAGTGAGCCGAGATCACGCCACTGCACTTCAGTCTGGGTGACAAGACAAGAGCAAAACTCTGTCTCAAAAAAAGAAAAAAAAAAAACCATTTGTAACCGCTGCTAATAGGAGCATATATTCAGAGCAACTTGAATCTATGCTCCTGGGTTGCAGTCCTCAAATTTGGGCCAAATAAACTTTCTACTTATATTAATTTTGTCTCAGTTTTTTCCTTTAGGGCAACACTATTTATACTCATTTCATGTGATTTTCTTTACAACCAAAAGTATATATCTCTTCCCCTTCCAAAAATAAAATGACTGAGGCCAAAAATATCAAATGCAGCAAGGAAAATAAAATGTTCTGGTGATTTCCACATTATGAAACATGCAAAAATCTTGTATGATATATATGATTTTATTCGTTAAAATTAGGCAGTGGGTCATCTCCCTGGCATGTGTGCAATGGGATGCAGAAAATAATTCCCCAAAATATGGCACTTTGACATGCTGAGTGCTTTTAAAAATTAAAAGCCCTGGCCAGGCACGGTGACTCACTCCTGTAATTCCAGTACTTTGGGAGGCTGAGGCAGGCCGATCACCTGAAGTCAGGAGTTCGAGATCAGCCTGGTCAACATGGCAAAACCCGGTCTCTACTAAAAATAGAAAAATTAGCTGGGTGAGGTAGTGTCTGCCTGTAATCCCAGATACTCAGGAGGCTGAGGCAGGAGAATCACTTGAACCCAGGAGGCAGAGGTTGCAGTGAGCCGAGATCACGCTACTGCACTCCAGCCTGAGTGACAGACAGAGATTCTGTCTCAAAAAAAAAAAAAAAAGAAAAAGAAAAAGAAAAAGGCCTTGGAAATAAGCCTCAGAATCAAAGTCCTCCTAACCTTGTCTTGTTTTTTTACCACTCCAAAGTCAGGGAGGAACTCTGAAGTTTCCTAACCTGATCAAGAAATTATCTTACCAAAGAAACAATTGACCTTTATTCCTTTCTAAAGTCTTATCTATTTCGAAAAAGAAGACCAAGGAATGCAACCACACCATGATGGACTTTTTTTTGAGACAGAGTCTTGCTCTATCACTCAGGCAGGAGTGCAGTGGCACGGTCTTGGCTCACTGCAACCTCCGCCTCATGGGTTTAAGCAATTCTTCTGCCTTAGCCTCCCAAGTAGCTGGGAGGACAGGTGCCTGCCACCATGCCCAGCTAATTTTTGGAATTTTTAGTAGAGTTGGGGTTTCACCATGTTGGCCAGGCTGGTCTTGACCTCTTTACCTCAGGTGATCCACCCACCTTGGCCTCCCATAGTGCTGGGATATGGCATGAGCCACCTCGCCTGGCCCTTTTTTTTTTTTTTAACAAGCTAATGCCTGCCTCAAAGGGGAAAAAAAAAAAAAAAAAAAGAACAGGCATATAAGCTTCTGTACCCCACTGGGAATTTGGGGTAATCACTCTGTGATTTTTCCCCCATGCATGTCAATAAATTTGTATGCCTTTTTTGAGGTGGAGTCTTGTTCTGTTGCCCAGGCTAGAGTGCAATGGCAGGATCTTGGATCACTGCAACCTCTGCCTCCCGGGTTTAAGTGATTCTCCTGCCCTAGCCTCCTGAGAAGCTGAGATTACAGTGCCACTACGCCTGGCTAACTTTTATATTTTTAGTAGAGATGGAATTTCACCATGTTGGTCAGACTGGTCTCAAACTCCTGACCTCAAGTGATCCACCTGCCTTGGCCTTCTAAAGTGCCAGGATTACAAGTGTGAGCCACCTTACCCAACTGCCTTTTCTCCTTTAATCTGCCTTTTCTCAGTTAATTTTCGTGAACCTTCTGAAGGCAAAAGTGAGTTTTTCCTAACCCCTGCATGTGATACCAGCAACATGCCAGTCTTCTACATAAACTCCTCTCCCATCTCTATTTCTCTTTTCCTTCTCTTGTTCTTCTGTTCCTCTTTACTTGCTTTTCTTTCTCTTACTCTCACGCAATTCACTTACTTTCTGCTTTTCCATTTTTCTCTCTGCCTACCTCTTAAACTCATCAGTAGCTTCATTGTTGTCATTTAGTCCAAAAAGGTTACCAACCCCTTGTCCAAACTGAAATGAAAGCAAGCAAAAAGAAAAGTTTCTTTCAACTCCATTGGGCTAGACCTACAAGCTATAATGATGTTATAGTATAGTATATGACCCTAAGAGATATAATAATATGTACACTAACCAGGCTTTTGGCTTCTGATATGCAAAAGAAAATGCCCACTGAGCTCTTTGTGAGGGTCTCGATTATGACTGATAATTCTGAAGTTCTCATGTTTCCACTTTGAAAAAAACAATGACCAGAAGACATTAGCTGTGGCATTAGCCATGACAGACTGCCACTTCTACTACTTGAGACCCTCACAACAACAGTTACTACTGTTACTATTACTACTTAAGACCATAGTTACAGGACTGAACGAAGGGGGATGAACATAGAAATGAAAACTTAAGACAAAAGAAACTGTTTTAAAGAAGGGATCTGGGAAAGAAGAAGAGAGCTCCCTGCTCCTAGTGAGCAAAGGCAGCAGCCCTAAGCTTTTACAGCCCTTCGTATTTATTGGGTAGAAAGGGCAGGGAGGAGGAGGTAATGATTGGTCAGCTGCTTAATTGATCACAGGTTCACATTATTGCTGACAGGCTTCAGATGTGCCTAATCACAAGAAACACTGCACTTGGGGCATGACTGCCCTCAGCATTCCTTCTGGGAGGGACGCATTCTGCATTATGAGATAGATTATACAGTTCTCTGCATTATGAGAACTGTTTGCCTTTACTCATATAGCCTCCAGTGGTATACTGAGTTGATCACGACCCTCACTCTTTCGGCCTGCAACAATTAGCATTTTATCTGCATGTGAGAAGTTAAGAGGGAAGTTTACTTGCAGCTTAAAAAATGAGAATGGAGGCAGACCAAAGAAGCTGTCCTTTAAAGGGCAAAGATTTAGGATGTGTGGCTGGGTGCGGTGGCTCACGCCTGCAATCCCAGCACTTTGGGAGGCTGAGACAGGTGGATCAACAGAGGTCAGGAGTTCAAGAACAGCCTGGTCAACATGGTGAAATCCCGTCTCAACCAAAAATACAAAAAAGCTGGGTGTGGTGGTGCCTGCCTGTAGTCCCAGTTACTCAGGAGGCTGAGACAGGAGAACTGCTTGAACTTAGGAGGTGGAGCTCACAGTAAGCCAAGATCAAGCCACTGCACTCTAGCTTGGGTGACAGAGTGAGATTCCACCTCAAGAAAAAAAAAAAAGAAAAGATTTTGGGTGTGGGAATATGAAAGTAGCATCCTGTGGAAAATTCAAGATGAGACTGGTGGTCCTGAAATTCTGCCATTCATTAGGAGATTGCAGAGGCTGCTTTGGAAACCAAAACTAGATTATTAATCTAAGGAGGCTTTAAACTCTGACTGTATAAATCAAAGCTGGCATAACAGGTGCCCCCTCCCTGCTCTACCCCTTTTGATGTTTTCTGATTCTCCATGATCTCCACTTTCAGGCAAATGAGAAGAAACCAAGGGATAAATCATTCCTTCTGTTCAATTTGAAGAAAAAGGTATTCATTTATTTGCAAAATATTTCAAGTGCTTTCAGAATTCCAGATTCAATATTTAAACAAACCAAATCTTGTAGATCAAACAGATGCTATAAATCATAAAAACAGCTCCCTGTTCCCCCTCCCCGCCAAACAAACCAACATTAAAAGAAAATTAGTGTTGAAGAACAGAGCGGGTGGGTAGGTGGTTTATAGCATATGGGTTGGTGATCTGACAACATTTTATCAGAGAACTTTGCTGATTGGCCAAAAGCAGTGAGTTGCTAAAGCTGAGAGGTTGTTATGAATACTTAAGGGAAAGGTATTGTTCTCTGGAAACAGGAGCAGTGTTTGAAAGCTATAGCCCTATAACTTTCACTTTCCTTAGGGACAAATGGATTTGCATCTCATGAGGAAGTCTCTTTCACTTGATGAAAGGGATTAAGATTCCTGCCAACACATCTTCTGCCCTCTTTTTTTTTTTCTTTTTCTTTTCTCTACCTTCTCTTGAAGGGACTCCCACCACCCTGAGTTAATCACATACCTTGTTGGTTCATTAAGTCTTGACGTCATTTTGATGCATATACTGTTACAATGAAACATACAAAGCGGCAATACCCAACCTCTGCTTACAGAATTTTTTAGGCTGCAGGTCTCAGTGATGTTTACAAGTAATTGATCACAACCTATTACAGATTTCTTTGTTTCTTCTCTACTCCCACTGCTTCACTTGACTAGCCTAAAAAAGAAACAAATGAAGAAATAAAAGACATAAAAGAATGTTAAGGCTCTATTTTGGAGATGAGAAACTTTTTGTCTGTTTTTTTAATCTGAGTCATTTGCTAGGGAAAGATGAGAAACTTTGAATCATCTAATTGGCTCAGGAAATGAGTTCACTGGCCTATTGCAGAGTCATTGAAGAAAAAAAAAAAGAAGAAAGAGAATTCCCCGGGGCTTAGATCTCAAGGGAACTTTTAGCTCTCCATTATAATTTTAGGAATACAATAGTCATGGCAGTTACATGGAAGTTTTGCAAATTGGCACTTCAAAAATGTAGCACAACCAGGGCTCCTTTTTTGGCTAACTGCATGTAACTGGTTCATTGAATGGGCTGGACTCAGTCAGAGGCAAATGAAAGCAACTCTCTCTACTGCTCTTTTAAACTGTCTCTGTCAAATTATTCTTAACCGTCCTTGGATGAAATTTCAGGCAGAGATCCTAGCTTTTCTGGTCACAGGCAAATATTAAGAAGCCCAGTGCCAGCTGGGTGTGATGGCGCACACCTATAATCCCAGCACTTTGGAAGGCCAAGGCAGGTGGATTGCCTGAGCTCAGGAGTTCAAGACCAGCCTGGGCAACATGGCAAAAACTCATCTCTAGTTTTAAAAAATAGTTTTTTTAAAAAAAGAAAAAAAATAATAAATGATAAAAAAGAAGCCTTGTGCCATCTTATATCAAAGCATTATATTCTCATTTGATTCAGTACTTCTTTTTAGGCCCTCACTCTCCCTCATTCAATCCACAGGCCTGAATCTACTTGCAAGCCGGAAAAAAAAAAAAAAAAAAAAGGGAAAGGCTAGGGTGGATGTGTGGTAGTGGCAGAAAAGTGGGTGATATGATTTGGATCTATGTCCGCACCCAAATCTCATGTGGAACTGTAATCCCTACTGTTGGAGGTAGGGCCTGGTGGGAGGTGATTGGATGGATCATGGGGGCGGGTTCTCATAAATGGTTTAGCACCATCCCCCTTGGTGCTATTCTAGTGACTCAGATCTAGTTGTTTAAAAATGTGTGGCGTTGCTGTCCCAGTACCCGCTTGCTCCTGTTCCTGCCATGTAGACACCTGCTCTCGCTTTGCCTTCTGCCGTGAGTAAGACATCCTTCAGGCCTCCCCCAAAAGCAGATGTTGCATTGCTTCCTGTACAACCTGTGAAACCGTGTGCCAATTAAATGTCTTTTCTTTATAAATTACCCAGTCTCAGATATTTCTTTACAGCAATGCAAGAACAGACTAATACAGTAGCGGTATTCTTTCTTCCAAATCCACCTCCTATATTTTCTAGCTGCTATTTTCAGCTCTTCTACGGTCTAGTCAATGTAGAAGATGGAGTAGAAGACAAGGACATTGTTCTGTGACTGATGCAATGGACTTTCTGAGTTTCCATTTCTGAGGACCTCTTACTTCCAGTTTCCTTTCATAGAAAATGATTCATGCTGACAACTGCTTTCTCTGCCACTTCTCACCCCAACCACATCACCTCAGCTTGAAGCTTCAGATGGCGCACCACCACTCTTTAGAAATACCATTTTGGTGAAGTCCCTTTTAAGACAACCAGAATCTAGCCTTTTTTGATGTAACTCACATGCATACCATAGGAAACCTGTGTGTTTGTCCCACAGACCCTTATTTCCAACTTTATTATTCAGGGTTCTCCAGAAAAAAAATACAATGTATGTGCAGAGAAAGAGAGACAGAGAGAGAGAGAGAGAGAGATTATAAGGAATTGGCTCATGCAATTACGGACCTTGAAAAATTCCCAGATCTATAGTCAGCAAGCTCGAGAACCAGGAAAGTTTCAGTTCATGTCAAATGGCAGGAAAAAAAATTGATGTTCCAGCTCAAAGGCAATTACATAAGAAGAATTCCCTCTTACTCACATGAGGGTCCATCTCTTTGTTCTATTCAGGCCTTCTATTGATTGGATGGAGCCCACACATCCGTTAGGGAGGGCAATCTGCTTTACTTAGTGTACCAGTTCAAATGTTAAACTCATCCAGAAACATTCTCACAGACACACCCAGAATGTCTGACCAAATATCTGGGAACCCTGTGGCCCAGTCAAGTTAACATGGAAAATTAACCATCACACCAACTCTATTCACTCTGCTACCACACGTCCCCTCACTGAGCCTCCTCCTGTTTAGACATTTTCAGACATATGACAGGTTCCTGATTCCTCCTGATTCCAGGAGCACATGCCAAGCTCTTTTATCTTGATATGTGGGTTTTGAGGTGCCCCCTCCCCTATAGGGGTACATAAAACACTCCTTACACTCTGGCATCTCACAGGGGACAGATATAAGATGACTCTATGGAGAACTTAATTTAGCTTCAGATTGATATGAAATCCCAAATCCATGGTAGAATAACAAGAATGTCTGTAGTCAAAATCTAGATCAAGAGAAAGAGAGATCCAGCCCTGTCATCTGTGACCCCATTCCCAGAGCCTACCCTCTCAGGTCCCATTTCCTGAGGATCTACCAATTCCCCTAGGAATTGAAGCAGAGAATTGCTGGCCAGTCGTGGTGGCTCATACCTGTAATCTCAGCACTTTGGGAGGCCAAGGCGGGTGGATCATTTGAGATCAGGAGTTCGAGACCAACCTGGCCAACGTGGTGAAACCACGTCTCTACTAAAAATACAAAAATCACTCAGGCGTGGTGGTGCACACTTGTAATCCTAGCTACTCGGGAGGCTGAGGCAGGAAAATCTCTTGAACCCAGGAGGCGGAGGCTACATTAGTTACATTGGTTTGGTTCAGAAAGGTGGGACAACTCAAAGCAGGGGCTTCCAGGCTACAGGTAAATGTAAACATTTTCTGATTGATAATCGGTTGAGTTTATCTGAAGACGTGGGATCAGTAGAAAGGAAATGTTCAGGTTAAGATAGAGGATTATGGAGACCAAGTTTTATTGTGCAGAGGAAGCTCTCAGATAGCAGACTTCAGAGAGAGAGCAGGTTGTAAAATGTTTCTTATCAGACCTAAAAGGGTGCCTGGCTCTTAGTTGATAATTTCCTGGATCTGGAAAGGAAGGCAGGGAAACAAAGGAGAAAGGGAATTCTCTGTAGGATGTGGATTTTCCCCACAAGAGACTTTGCAGAGAAATTTCAAGATATGGCAAGGAAATATATTTTGGGGTTAAATATTTTGATTTTTTTTCTTATCTCATGCCAGATCAGATTCAAAAGTCAGTCACAATATAATAGGGTCAAATAAAACTCATCTGATGAGAATTTATGGTTTGCAGGGCATAACTCCCTAGACCCCTTAGATAGGAATTTGGGCAGATAAAAACAATCAGAGCTTAGTCCTCACTAGTATTTTATTAAAATCTGCAAGAGTAAAGTCAAGACCTTTTGGCTGAAGAGTGAAGCAATTCTCTGTTTCTTTTTTATTTTATTTTATTTTTTACTTTTTTGAAAAGGAGTTCCACTCATTATGCCCAGGTTGCAGTGGCATGACCTCAGCTCACTGCAACCTCTGCCTCCCAGGTTCAAGTGATTCTCCTGCCTCAGCTTCCCAAGTAGCTGGGATTACAGGCACGTGCCACCATGCCTGGCTAATTTTCGTCATTTTAGTAGAGATGGTGTTTCACCATGTTGGCCAAGCTGGTCTCAAGCTCCTGACCTCAAGTGGTCCGCATGTCTCAGCCTCCCAAAGTGCTAGGATTACAGGCATGAGCCACTGCGCCCCGCTCTACTGTTCTTTTTGACAACTTCAGTTTTATAGTATCATGCCTAAAACAAACAAACAATTACCAGGTTTATTTGATTTTCAATGTAAGGCTTATTGGACATGATAGCATATTTCCTGAAACATCAACGAAAATAGGAGGTTTAGTTTTTCGGATGTATTAGCCCAGTATAAATACAGTTTTTTCCAACAACATCAGACCTGGCCATATTTAACCTACCCAATCTGAGTATATCCTTAAGAAATACACTTTCACTAAGTGTATTTTTTGTTTGTTTGTTTTCAGTTTTTACTTGTTTATTTATTTTAGAGACAGGCTGTCACTGGGTAGCCCAGGCTGGAAAGCAGTGGCATAACCATAACTCACTGCAGCCTTGATCCTCCTGCCTCAGCCTCCTGGGTGGCTGGGACTACAGGCACAGCCACCATTCTCAGCTAATTTTTGATAATTTTCTGTAGAGACAGGGTCTTACTATGTTGCCTCGTCTGATCTTGAGCCCCTGGCTTCAAGAGATCCTTCCACCTCAGCCTCCCAAAGTGCTGGGATTAAGGCATAAGCCACGATGCCTGGCCCCCATACCTCTCAAAAACATGGTCCTAATTGCTATATTTTATACTACGTCTAATTCTCAGTGTGTTCTGAGATATGAGTTAAAACCGGGCTTTGATTCTAAATGAAAAAGTTATTTAAAATGTATTTTTTGCAACTACAATAGAGAGGTTCCAAGTTAATTCAGAAATTATTAGTTTTTTCTTGTTGAAACTTTCTTACTGTGAAATATATCATACCACCATAAGGGTGTATATATGTGTTTGTGCTATTTTAAAAAGAATAATAAAGAAGAATAATAAAAGAATGGCTTGGGCCGGCCGTGGTGGCTCATGCCTGTAATCCCAGCACTTTGGGAGGCCAAGGTGGGCGGATCATGAGGTCAGGAGATCGAGACCATCCTGCTTAACACGGTGAAACCCATTCTTTACTAAAAAATACAAAAAATTAGCTGGGCGTGGTGGCAGGCGCCTGTAGTCCCAGCTACTCCGGAGGCTGAGGCAGGAGAATGGCGTGAACCTGGGAGGCAGAGCTTGCAGTGAGCTGAGATTGTGCCACTGCACTCCAGCCTGGGCGACAGAGCAAGACTCTGTCTCAAAAAAAAAAAAAAAAAAAAAAAAAGAATGGCTATCCATCTTAAGACATAGAATATTACCGGTACCTCAGAAGTTTCCTTTATGCCTCTAATTATGTCCCTTTTCCTGCCTACCCCTAGGTAACCATACATTGAAACTTTCTTAGTCATTCTTTGCTTTTATTGTTTTATGATATATGCATGTCCTTAAGAAATATGTTATCTAATTTTACTTGTTTTGCAATTTATATAAATGCAATCACACATATTTAGGTTTGTGTGATTTGCTTTTTTGTTCAACATTACTGAAATTCTTCAACCATTAATATATGAAGCTCTAACATTCACTATTGCTGTCTGTAATATTCCATTGCATGAGTAGACCACAATTTAGTTATGCATTCTACTGTTGAAGGACAAATGGGCTATTTCCAGCGTTTTGTCTCTTCCTGGACAAAGGTGCTGTAAACATTTTTATTTGCGTTTCTTGGTGTCCATGTGCACAAGTTTCTCTGGAGTATAAACCTAGAAGTGGAGAGTTTAATTATCATCTAAATAGCTTGGTTTCAGTTAGACAGGAGGAATAAGTATAAGAGATCTGTTGTATATAATGGTGACTGCAGTTAGTAACAATACATTGTGGATTTGAAAATTGCCAAGAGAGTAGATTTTAAGGTCTCACCACAAAAATGTAAGTATGTGAGCTAATGCCTATGTTAAATAGATTGAATTCGTCATTCTATAATGTATACATCTATCAACACATCATCATGTAGTATACCATAAATATATACAATTTTTACTTGCTAATAGAAAGGAGAGACAAGAAAGAAAGAAAGAAAGAAAGAAAGAAAGAAAGAAAGAAAGAAAGAAAGAAAGAAAGAAAGAAAGAAAGAAAGAGAGAGAGAGAGAGAGAGAGGGAGGGAGGGAGGGAGGGAGGGAGGGAAAGGAAAGAAAGAAAGAAAGAAAGAAAGAAAGAAAGAAAGAAAGAAAGAAAGAAAGAAAGAAAGAAAGAAAGAAAGAAAGAAAGAAAGAGAAAGAGAAAGAGAGAGAGAGAGAGAAATTGGGATGATTGTATGTGGTGGAAGGAAAGAAGGAAGGAAGGAAGGAACAAAAGGAGGGAGGGAGGGAAGAAAGGAAGGAGGGAGGGAAGGAGAGAATATCCATGGGGAAAAATAGTTATATTAAAAAATCAGGCCAGGCACAGTGGCCCATGCCTGTAATCCCAGCACTTTGGGAGGCCGAGGCAGATGGATCACCTGAGGTCAGGATTTTGAACCTGGCCAACATGGTGAAACTCCATCTCCACTAAAAAAAATACAAAAATTAGCAGGGCATGGTGGTGTGTGCCTGTAGTCCCAGCTATTCACGAGACTGAGGCAGGAGAATCCCTTGAACAGGGAGCCAGAGGCTGCAGTGAGCTGAGATCGCTCCAGCCTGGGTGACAGAGCGAGACTTCGTCTCAATCAATTAGTCAATGAAAAATAAAAATTCAAAGGAATTCCAAACTACTGTATTCACAGAGCATGTATTTAAGATGATTATGATTTCCTTGCTGAATAATGATATAACAGGGAGTGCTCATGCTGTGCTTACTGTTTTGGCTTCAAAATATTATTATTATCACCAGTCAGTCCCACAAGAAGACATTCCAAGACACTTAAAACAAGTCTCTAGGTTTTTCCACCTAGGAAGCAAAAGCTGGAAGGATGGGAAATTCAATGGAGTGGTTTACCAAGTGATGGTAAATATTTGACAAGTGATAATATAGAAAGAACTGAAATCTCACTACTACCAGGAAGAACATGGGCTGGACAGGAGCAAAAAAAGTTCGCCCTTTAAACTGCCTCTTATAGGTTTACAGATGGCTATGTGATCTTGGGCAAATCAGGTAATCTCACGGGATCTCAGTTTTTACATCCAAAAAATATGAAGTTCAGATTTGATGACCGCCGGGTCACTTCCCTCTCTAAAATTCTTACTCAGTAATTGCAGAATGCTTTTGGAAATGACAGTTTTGCACGCCCCCTAGTGGTTTCCCCTCTGGTCTTGCAACTAGAGAAACCAGCTTAAAATGGTGGTTATTGCCTCTCAAAAATTTCCCTGAGCAAAACATTTTAGGCATTATAATTTTAAAAATAGTAAGAACTTAAGGTTTTTTGTGAAGTTACAATTTTTGAAAACACACGCAAATGAAAAATTATTTTTCTCAGATAAGTATTAACATTTGGTCTTAGCAATCATGTCTTTTAGCTGTACACTTACAATTTTTGCATTTCCTTTTTCTGTAAATGCAACTCACTTTCAATAAAAAGTGAAAGACAAAAGGTTCAGGGTTTCTGCCCCCAAGATGAAAAAACAAATTAACTGATGCATTACCGTACAACTAAATTAATGTCATTAATCATCATATAAGTAGATCAAAGACTAGAGAACTCCTCAGAATTAAAATAACTTACATAGTACTCAACCCATAGGAGGCTTTCAAAATGGGTTAAATGGATATGACTATGAATCTGACAAAGAAAACTTTTTTTTTTTTCAGTTGGAGTCTGAGGTTTCTAGTAGATTAAAGAGAATGGCATTGATCTACTTTGTAAAACTCTTGGAAACAGACTTAACTACTTTAAGATTGAGTTTCTTTATTTGCAAGGAAGGAATGAAAATTCTTGATGTCTGTCGAAATGCCAGGGACATCATAGAGATTCGTGAGTTGAACGTTGGTAAAGAATATCATGTTCCTTAGAAGAGTAGTGCTATATAAAGACTCGGTTCAGTATCACGTGAAACTGGCTACAAGGGCACTATGAAATATACTCTATGCCATTTTAAAAATAGAGTATAAAATCATAACAAGACAAATAGCCCTGCTCACAAAATTATAAAGTGTCATTTTTCTTCAAAGAGAAGAAAATAAGAAAAATGAAGACTCCTATCACTGAACTTAAACACAAAATTAATATACAAAATAATCAAGTTCTGAGTCCTGAATGTTTTAGTTCCTTCAGCATTTTAGTGAATAAATACAAAATAAGTTTAATGAAAATGAAAGTACTTTGACAGATGTTTTCACCTTTTTATTTTCTTTTTTATGGTTGTTGTTTCCTTTTTGTGTTTTGTTTTCCTTTTTGTTGTTTCCTTTTGTGTGTGTGTGTGACAGAGTTTTGTTCTTGTTGCCCAGGCTGGAGCGCAATGGTGCGAGCTCGGCTCACTTCAACCTCTGCCTCCCGGGTTCAAGCAATTCTCCTGTCTCAGCCTCCCGAGTAGCTGGGATTACAGGCATGCACCACCACGCCTGGCTAGTTTTTGTATTTTTTAGTAGAGACGGGGTTTCTGCATGTTGGTCAAGCGGGTCTCAAACTCCTGACCTCAGGTGATCCTCCCGCCTCGGTCTCCCAAAGTGCTGGGATTATAGGCGTAAGTCACTGCACCCAGACTGTTGTTTTCTTTTCAATAGTAGAGCTACCCTGAGAAATCTTTTTCTATGGTCTCCTGTCCATCTGATTTTCCTAGAGGCAGCCCAAATGAGTGAAAAAGAATGGGCTTCACTCCTGTAATCCCAGCACTTTGGGAGGCCAAGCCAGGAGACTCGCTTGGGCGCAGGAGTTCAAGACCAGCCTGGGAGACATAATGAGAACCCGTCTCAACAGCAACAACAAAATTAGCTGAATGTGATGGCATGTGCCTGTAGTCCCAGCTACCTGGGAGACTGAGGTGGGAGGATCACTGGAGCCCAGGAGGTCCAGGCTGCAGTGATCCATGATCATAACACTGTACACTCCAGCCTGGTCAAAAGAGCGAGACTCTGTCTCAAAAAAAAAAAAAAAGAGTGGGCTTCTGGTTAGGGAAACTAAACTTTAACTCTGGCTCTGCCTCTTAAGTAGGAGTGAGCCTGAGCAAGCCAATTCAGCTCTCTAAGACATACTCTTTTCTATAAAATGGGAGCTTTTGATAATAGCAGCAGCTCCTCCTCTCCCACAGTGATGATTAAGTGAAAATGAGTAACTTTTCTTTAGGAACAGTAATTTCCAAATGTTAATGACGGTTTCTCATATCTTTGTTCCTTTTTGTCTCTACAAACCTATCAATCTTGACTTTATCAATTATCGAGTCTCAATGATTTTACTCCAAAACTCTCATATCCAGTTCTTCTCTGTATCCCACCTCTGCTGCCGTAGATTCTACAGGAACCATTGTCATTCACCACCACATCACCCCCTCACTCCCTTCCCCCAACTATTGCTGGGCTCTAATCAAACCACCCTGACATCAGGGTGAAATTTCCCATGGGCAAATGTAACCATGCCTTCCTAGTGCTTGGTATTCATTACGGCTCCCAATCACCTACAGAATAACATCTCAAGTGTTTCACCATCTAGTCCTGCCTACCTGTTCAGCAAGCTTCATTTTCTGCTGGTTCTTTTTTGCCCTTCACAGACTCATAATTCCAAGATTGTTTTTTTCCTGCCTCTCTGCATTTGCACACTTCTCCTGCCTAGAATGTCCTCCTCCCACTCAGCATCTCTAGTACAATTTTTCTGCAGAATCTTCTCATTCATTGCTGGCAAAATCCTACTTACTCTTCACATCTCAGTTCAAAATGCCTCCTTTTCACATGCTCCTTTCCCACTCTGTTTGCATCTTCTCTATGGTTCTTCATTGTACTTGCTGTGTCCCTGTTAGACCTTTGATACCTAAAGAGGGTCGATCACGTCTTTTTATGTTGCCATCTCCAGCCCCAGCACAATGCCTGCACCTAGTAAACACTTAACAAACACTTAACAATCTTTCTTTGTTGCATGAATAAATATTTTTTAGTATTCTTAACCCTTGGGCTGGTTTCATTTTATCTATCTTATTTTCCCATTTTCACAGGATTTAATCATTTATGTATACCAGTTTAGCATCCTTCTTTTGATATTCATAAAAGTAGTTATAATAACCTTATCTTGGGGCATCGTTACTGTATTAAATACATTATTGCTGAAGTCAGGACTTTTATAATTCAAAGGAACTGATAATCACCCAAGCTAACTCCAGGGAAGGAAGGGCTGGGGCTGTGGGTATTTTTAAGACACTGCAGTGATCCTGTGGTGATCCAAGCACAGGAAGCCTCACGGGAAATGGGGCTGGTACAGAGCAGGTTTTTCATCTCTTGTCATGTCATGGCATCTTCCTACGTACGTGCTCTAGTGTTTTTCACTCAGCTCCATCTGTTTTCAATTTCCTGGTAACTTGCCTGTGAATTTTGGCTATCATTCAAGTCCCTTACGTCCTTTCACTCTGCCTCGCTATGTCCTCCCTTTTTCTCAAATTTCAGATCCATAAGAGAGAACTCTAATTGACACAGTTCATCTATTTGGGCCAAGTCACAGTCATTCATTCATTTATCAAATATTTATGGAACACCTAATATGTGCCAAGGACTTATCTAGATGCTGGGGTAAAGACAGTGAAAAAGACAGATACACATGTCTGCCCTCATGGAATTTACATTCTACCCACCGCAATCAAGGCACTGAACTGGCAGTACGTAGGCCAGATGCTATCTTTTGACATCATCACCTGGGGTGGAAGTGGAGAGGCAGGGCCATGTGGCATAAAACATGGCCACTTGGTCAGCAAAGGTGGGCAGGGCAGATTCCCCAAAAGGAGGTGTGGGCAGGCAGGGAGGGACTTCAGCAAAATTTTAGTTCGAATTTTCTCTATATTATTCAGAATTCCCTTACTTTATTCTCCCTGCTTCCTGTATATCTTATATATGGCTTTAAAAACATTCTTTTAATCTTACCTTCCTTGATTCATGCAAGGACATCAGGATATCTGAACACATTGTTACATCTTCCACGTAGGTATAATCTTGAAAAGTAATTTGAAGGACTTTACCTTAAGAAAAATCTAAAATTTGAAATGTTTTTCAATGCCTAAAGAGCACATTCCAAGGCAGGATGGTTAACCTTCTACTTTTAATTTAATTGTCTTGGCTCATTTTGCAAGTACCAGATGTTGTTATTCCCGTTTATATCTTGTGGTTGGGGAAAAAAGAAATGACTTTAGAAGCCTTTAATAACAAACCCTAAACTCTATTAAAGTCTATCTTTCTGTGTGAGTCTGCCTTTCTAGGATCAGTGTGTGCACAGGCACAGGTGTATATGTTTGTGCACAAAAGCCAGCATGGCATATTATTGTCACTGTCTCTTGATATGTCTGTCTTTATTCCTTTGCTCATCTTTTTCTCCCTCTACCTCTCCATTTTTTCTCCCTTCTCTTCCCTCAGCCCCCAAGTCTGTTTGTCTCCCTCAACCAACTATGACATAGAATTGAAATCAATGTTTCAGTACTGGTGCCACCACTTCACTGGTTTGCAATGATAGATAAGTACCCCAAGACTAAATTACCATTTGGTAGTATGCCCAAAATTCAGTTAGCTGCCAACAGGTGAGAAGTAATGACTCAGCCATAGGCCCAAATGGGAAGGCTTCTTACAGGAGTAGCTCTCACCAAATGATACCCTTTCACTTACAACTCCATAAGTTACTGAATTGCATAAATACATTATGTGAATTCACAATGATGGTGCTCATGTATTTTTTATTAGGAAATGGTCAGAAAGCATGACAGTGTCAAGAAAATCTAACACCCTTCTACAGTCAAGAACTTTGCTCATTAGACTTAACTATAATCAAATACTCTCCTCAATAATCCTCTGTTTAAACTAGCCCAGGGTTACTCAGGCCTACACAGATTAAATTTGCCATAAATCTCTTCAAATCAAAAGTCTACAAGGGTCCTGGCTCCAGGTCTATGGGACTTTGGAACAACTTATCAATAAACTCTTGTTGGTAGTTTTCACTCTGCTTTTATTTTTATTTTAATTTTATGTAATTATTTATTTATTTATTTGAGATGAAGTCTTGCTCTTTTGCCCAGGCTGGAGTGCAGTGGCGCGATCTCAGCTCACTGCAACCTCCGCCTCCCGGGTTCAAGCAATTCTCCTGCCTCAGCCTCCTGAATAGCTGGGACTACAGGTGCCCACCACCATGCCCGACTAATTTTTGTATTTTCAGTAGAGATGGGGTTTCACCATATTGGTGAGGCTGGTCTCGAACTCCTGACATTGTGATCTGCCTGCCTCGGCCTCCCAAAGTGCTGGGATTACAGGTGTGAGCCACTGCACCCAGCTATTTATTTATTTTTTATTTTATTTATGTATTTATTCATTTTGACACGGAGTTTTGCTCTTGTTGCCCAGGATGGAGTGCAATGGCCTGATTTCGGCTCACCACAACCTCCACCTCCCGGGTTCAAGCAATTCGCCTGTCTCAGCCTCCTGAGTAGCTGGGATTACAGGCATGCACCACCATGCCTGGCTAATTTTTGTATTTTTAGTAGAGACAGGGTTTCTCCATGTTGGTCAAGCTGGTCCCCAATTCCCGACCTCAGGTGATCCACCTGTCTCAGCCTCCCAAAGTGCTGGGATTACAGGCGTGAGCCACCTTGCCCGGCCTATTTATTTATTTTTAAAGATAGAGTCTCATTCTGTTGCCCAGGCTGGAGTACAGTGGCGAGATCTTGGCTCACTGCTTCCACCTCCAGAGTTCAAACAATTCTCCTGCCTCAGCCTCCTAAGTAGCTAGGACTACAGGTGCCTGCCACCACGCCTTGCTAATTTTTGTATTTTTAGTAAAGACAGGGTTTTACCATATTGCCCAAGCTGGTCTCAAACTCCTGACCTCAGGTCTCTTGACCTCCTGCCTCAGCCACTCAAAGTGCTGGGATTACAGGCGTGAGCCACTGCACCTGGCCTAATTTTTTTAATCTTTGAGACATGGTCTTGCTCTGTCGCCCAGGCTGGGGTGCAGTGGCACAATCACAGCTCACTGTAGCCTTGATCTCCTGGGCTCAAGCAATACTCCTGCCTCAGTCTCCCAAGTAGCTGGGACCACACGTGTGCCCCACCGTACCTGGTAATTTTTTTTTTTTTTTTTTTTTTTTCCTGTAGAAATGGGGTTTCACCATGTTGCCGCGGCTGGTCTCAAAAACTCCTGGCCTCCAGCGATCCACTCATCTCGGCCTCCCAAAGTGCAGGCGGATACAGGCATGAGCCACTGTGCCTGACCACTCTGCCTTTTTTTTTTTTTTTTTTTTTGAGACAGTCTCTCTCTGTTACCCAGGCTAGAGTGCAGTGGTGCAATCTCAGCTCACTGTAACCTCCGCCTCCCAGGTTCAAGTGATTCTTATGCCTCAGCCTCCCGAGTAGCTGGGATTACAGGTGCAAACCACCATGCCTGGATAATTTTTGTATTTTCAGTAGAGACAGGGTTTCACCATGTTGGCCAGGCTGGTTTTGAACTCCTGGCCTTAAGCAATCCACCTGCCTCAGCTTCCCAAAGTGCTGGGATTACAGGTGTGAGCCACAGCGCCCAGCCCACTCTGCTTTTAAACTCCAGTTGGACCTATAATGGTTTGCTTACAAATTGTAGAAAGCCAGCATTCATTACTTTCTCTAACTTTCCCTGTTCCTTCTGACCTCATCTCTTTGATCTCATAGCAAAAGCGTATGGCAGAGGAGACAATGTTTCAGCATGATCTAGACTGGAATAAAAATCCTAGGATGATCCTTTTTCAGTCAAAAGGCCATTCTACAACTGTTGACTAAGTTCATCCAATTCCTTCCACACTCCTAATTGAATTTATACCTACACTTGCCATGTGTATATTATTGACTCATTTGAAACAGCTTTAATAACATTATAACACCTTTTTAAAAACTTCCTTCTTAATGTGATACAATCTTGAAGTGATGTTAGACATTACCCTCTTGTTCTCAAACATTTTTGTAATATGTTAAACTAATGAGAGTTTTAAAACAATTTGTTCAATTTTTCAACAAACATTTATTGAGCCCCCCCTAGTGATAGTCACTAAGAATATACCTGAATATAACAGATAAGAATCTTGACCTCATGGAGCTTACATTCTAGTGGAGATGAAGAAGACACAACAAAATAACTAACAAGTATGCAGTATGCAAAAAGATGAAGTGTTATAGAGAGAAAAATGAAAAAAGGCAGAAGTTGGGATTACAATACGAAATAAGGTGATCAGATAGGCTGAGTCTTTTGAGATAGTTCTGTATTTTCTATTCTTGATTTCAAAAGCAGAGAAATGTCCATTTATAATCCTCCTAGCTTACTATTTTTAATTGCTCTTGAACTTAAATGCTCTTATTAAGTATTTTTATGTTGGATTTTCTGCCAGAAAATAAATAAATAAATAAATAATACACAAATAAATAAACTAAACCAGAGCTTAGGTTTTGCTGGTTGTCTGCAGCTGCTTCAATTTATCAACTTAGCAACATTCTACTTTCTGAATTGACTGGCAATTTGGGGCATCAGAATACATGTACCTAAGAGTCGATAATTCCAGAGAAAGAGAGTACTCTAGATTGTCTGGGACCAAAAACTCTGGTGAAGCTGTCTGATTTTAGTCATGTCAAGTTAATGCAGAAATTTCTTGCATTTCGTGTTGTCCATTTTACATACAACAGATAAAAATACTAACCAACTACAAGTGTAGTTTAAATTGTTTTCAAGCATATGAGAATGGGTTTAGGTTCTCTGTTTCTGTTGCTTTCCTGCCTTTTTTTGAGTACATTTTTTTTCCTTTCACCTTGAAAAATCCTCTACTGAGTACCTACTTATCAGTCAAATACTTATGGGACATCACTTCAGCTTCTGTTAAACCAAATCAGTGGTGCTTAACCCTGGCTGTGCACTGGAATCATCTTTTAAAATTACTGATGTCTGGGCCCTGATTCCAATTAAACTAGAATTTCCAGGGGTGGGACCCAGGCATGAGTACTTATTCATTTATTTATTTATTTTGCAATCAATCATGTTTTCGTTTTCTTCTTTCTTTTTCCCTTCTTGTATTCCTTCTTTCTCTCTTTTATCTTTCATTCGTTCACATATGCCTCACATACACTTATAATTTTAAAGACATGCCATTATACTCCACATTATGATTTTTTTAAAAATTCCAATTACATAAAAGATTCCAATGCTCAGCTTAGGCCAACAATCTCTGAACTTAGCCTACAAGCCCCCAGCAGCCTCCCACCTGGCACCACTGAGGGTGTCCTAAGGTAATCAATCAGTACTTTGTTACCCCTGTGGGGACTTCAGCTTTCACCTCATTCCCTTATTCCTTCAACTCCTTTCCTCCCTCTCCCTGACTTCTTGTCCCCTCTTGTCTGCTTCTGCCTGAGGCCTGCTGACAGCACCTGCTAACACTGTTTAGCCCTATTGGTGGCCAGCATTGGGTTAGTTTCAGCCCCTGATGCAAAACAGATCTAGTTACCTGGAGATTGCCCACTCATCACTTCTGCGGCTGCTTCTGTGGTTCTCTGGGGCTTCTCCACACCTGCCAGGCTGGCTGCTCTTCATGGCTGGTGCTGTCATGGGCCAACCCCAGGATGGCATGCTCTGACCCTCAGAATTCCTGTCTAAGAAGTGCTATCAGAGCATGTGTGTATGCTCTCAGTGTGGCAGGTAAGGCATTTAATTATCATCTGGCCCTTTTCCTCTTTCCCATCTCACTTCCCACTATCACCACCACAGTACTCCCCGGCTGCCATACACACACATCACCTTATGTGTGCTATTATATTTCCCTAGATAAAACCTTTCCTCAACCTGGAAAACTGCATATTCATTCTGCAGAATCCTAACTCAGCTGTTACTCCCCTAAGAAGCCTTCTCCAATACCCTTGATCACAGTGTTGTTCATATTGTATCCTGCTGGCTTTTGTGTTTATGTTCCTGGCTCCTCCTCTAGGCTCAAGGCAGAGGCTGGCTCTTTATTCTAAATGTCTTTAAATAGATAATAGCTTCTCAGTAAACATTGAATGGAAGAAAATGTGAATAGACCCAAGGAATGTACATGGCAAACTACAGTTAGCTTGTAGACCACATCTGGCCCATCACTTGTTTTGGTATCTAGAGTTTTATTGAAATACAGCTACACACATTTGTTTATGTATTCTGTGGCTGCTTTAGTGCTACAAGGCCAGAGTTGAACAGTTAGAACAGACACCATATGGCTCACAAAAGGCAAAAATATTTACTCTCCAGCCCTTTCCTGAAAAAGTTTGCTGACCTCTGATCTAAAAGAAACCTGAGAGGTCTCCTACAGTAACATATCCAGTAGAAAGATAATACAAGCCATACAGGTAATTTTAAATTTGCTAGTAACCACATTGAAAAAGAAAAGAAACTGGTAAAAATTATTTTAGTAATATGTTTTATTTAATCCAATATATCCAAACATTATCATTTCAACATGCAATTAAAAAATTGTTTTGTAGTGAGATATTTTACTTTCTTGGTGTGGTACTAAGTCTTTGAAATCCAATGGGTATTTTACACTTACAGAATATGTTAATTTTGACTAAGTTCATTGTAAGTGCTCCATAGTTACATGTGTGGCTAGTGACTATCTTATTGGGCACTTCTAGATCAAATCCATTACATTATAGTTGAAGAAACTGGTCCAGAGAGAGAAAAAGTTTAATCTAATGTCACATTTAGTAGAAAAATTGGGCATTAAACCTGGCTGTCTTTATTCCTAGCAAAGTGCTCCACTGTCACATCATGCTGACTTTGGCCTTATTGTTTGTTCACTGGAAGAGATATGATAAGAAGATCTAGTTCCTAATTCTGTACAAGCGTTAATAAGTTGTGTGACTTTAGGATATTTCTTAGCTTCTCAGGATTTTCATTTCCTCATCTGTAAAATAAGAGCACTCAACTCACTAAAACTTAAAGGTTTTTAAGTGTTAATGGTATATGACAATCAAACATGTGTGGTTTACAAACCAGAACACACTGCAGTTATTTTGCCTGAGAATTCTTTTCCTAAGAAGCTGTGTGCAAATATGAATTCATGGATATGTTGACTGTCATCATAACTTGAGGAAGGGTCTTAGAGGCCAGATTTCTGATGGACAATCCATTCACATCTACATTTTAGTAATAAGGACCAAGAGATTTGGAAATGATCCAAGAAGGTCATCGCTGAGGAGTGAAAGAGCAAAGAAGGGACTAGTGTTAGGGTCCATATGGGGCAGCAGAATGGCTTCCTCTCTCTGCTAAGCAGCATCAGAGTCTGTTACAGGCAACATGGCAGTGAAAGGAAATGGAGCTGGCATATCTTAAGAAATTAGATAGAAAACTGTGACAAAGATTAGATAATCAGATTTGATTATCTATCTATCTATCTATTTATTTATTTATTTATTTATTTATTTATTTATTTATTTGAGACAGGGTCTCACTCTGTTGCCTGGGCTGGAATGCAATGGCATGATTTTGGCTCACTGCAGCCTTGATTTGCTGGGCTCAGGAGATCCTCCCACCTCAGCCTCCTGAGTGGCTGGGACCACCAGTCATGTGCCAGCATGCCCAGCTAATTTTTTTGTATTTTTTATAGAGACAGGGTTTTGCCATGTTGCCCAGGCTGGTCTCAAACTCCTGGGCTCAAGCAATCTGCCTGTCTAGGCCTCCCAAAATGCTTTGATTAGCCACTGCACACAGCTTTTATTTTGTAAAAAGTAAATATTGTAACAGAATCAATGGCTTTATTAAATTTGTACTCAAACTACAGAAGAAACTTAACAATGTAGGAGAAAGGCACATTGAAATGGAGAAATGGAGGTGGGCAGGCACCAAAAACAAATGTGCTTTTTAAAAAAAGTTTGCCTAAGATTGATTGTGTTCACTTTAAAACCCATTTACATCTTGCCCCTTCCTCTTAACAGAAACATTGCTTTCCTTCAGGGACTGGAGAAGATTGCAGTGTGAGGCAAAAGGTATGGGCTTTGGAGTTAGACAGACTTGAATATGAACCCTAGATCCTCCTGTAAAAATTATATGGCCTTGGCACAAGTTCATGCCTCAGTTTCCTCCTCTGTAAAATACACATAATAATAGTACTTACCTCACAGAATAGAAGATTAAATGATTAAATGAGGCAATATATGAAAAGTTCTTAGCACAGTGGGTATCACATAGTAAGTTCTAAATTAACCTTAGCTATCAGTCTCACTCTGAAAATAGGATTCAAGAGGCAGGAGAAGAACTACCAGCGTGCTATATCCACAGCTGGCTATAGGTGAATCAGAACCAGTCCACCATGTTTATGGAAATGCTGGTATAAATTAAATTGTGTACATGTAAATTAGTGCAACTCTAGAGCATTCCGAGGGAATCTCACTGTATCACTGACTCCTCTGTTATAAATGCCTCCAATTAGTGACTGGGCAGCTGGACATGAAGGTAAGGAGTCTCCCAGGGAGCAAGACATCTTGCTTTTGTTACCTGATAGGTAGGTTCTTCAGAATTCTAAAACGGAATTTTGTTTCTTTATGGCAGTATTTCATTTTTATAAGCGTATGCATTGCTAACTGACTTTAGAATGGTTTTGTTATCTTTCATCTTTCTGGAAAAAAGTGACACAACAGTTTAAGTGACTTCAAGTTTACATCTTGTGTAGGAGAATTTACCCTCCAGTACCAAATGACTTTATAAAACAAAACTTGTGCATTTGTGCAGCCAGCAGAGGTGGGCTCCCTCCCAGCCAACTCATCTACCATGCTTCCTGTAGGATGGATTCAACTTAGCATATTTGCAATCACTGGTCAAAGACCAAGGAGACAACCCTGGGGATTTCTTCCTGGGACACTTCTCAGGGAAAACTCAGCTCCTTAGATAGAACAGCAGATTTATTTTGAACCAACTGTCAGCTACAATTGAACTAGGAGACTACCCTTTTTCCTGTAATTTAGAGTATTTAAAAGAAATACACAATAACTACATCCAACACTTATGTAGCACTTATTGGCCACCAGTATTCTGTCTATTTTACTTTTATTAACTCATTTAATCTTAACAACCCTATGAAGCCCATCCTGCTATTATCATCATTCTCATTTAACAGATAAGGAAGGACAATGATGTTAAGTAACTTGTCCAAGACTACACAGCAAGTAAGAAGCAGAGCCTGAGATCAACCCTAGGCAGTCTGGCTCTAGTCTGTGCCTTTATTTCCCTGTGTCACGTCTACAAATTAAGAAGTGCCTTTTTAATTTTTGGCCAATGTTTTTGATGCGACTGCAAGTATGTAGAATTTAAAGACTATTTTATTTAATAAAAATTATGTATAATACTTGACTTTGATACTAAGTCAATTTGTACTTTTTCAGGACTTTTAAGTTGTTAGTTATTTGCCAAAATGATTATGGAATTACAATACATTTTATTTTGTGAATAAAGAAAGACAAACAGGTGGGGCACAGTGACTCATGTGTATAATCCTAGCACTTTGGGAGGCCAAGATGAATGGATTGCTTTGAGCTGAAGAATTTGAGACCAGCCTGGGCAACGTGGCAAAATCTCATCTCTACAAAAAATACAAAATTAGCCAGGTGTGGTGGCACGTGGCTGTGGTCCCAGCTACTTGGTAGGCTGAGGCTGGAGAATTGCTTGAACCCAGGAGGTGGAGGTTGCGGTGAACCGAGATCACACCACTGCACTCCAGCCTGGGTGACAGACCAAAACCCTGTCTCAAAAAAGGAAGGAAGGAAGGAAGGAAGGAAGGAAGGAAGGAAGGAAGGAAGGAAGGAAGGAAGGAAGGGAGGGAGGGAGGGAGGGAGGGAGGGAGGGAGGGAGGGAGGAAAGAAGGGAAGGTGCACTCCTGCTTCCTCTCGTCTACATGTGAAATTCACAGTCATCCCTCAAAATCAGTGTATACACATCACCTCTGATGTGAGGCCTTCAGTTGTGGAGTTAGTTACTTCTGCTACTGCTAAAGCTTATATACATATCTATAATTTTACTTATCACAGTGCATTGTAATTATTTGTGTATCTTACTTATGACCTATGCTTGACAGGAAAGCCTGAGGATAGGATCTATGTATTACTCATGTGTGCATTTGTGTAATAAAGTCAACAAATTTTTGTTGAACTGTATTTGAGGAAAAATTCTTATATTTAAATGGATTTCTTTTTTTCTTTTTCTTTCTTTTTCTTTTTTTTTTTTTTTTTTTGAGATGGAATCTCACTCTGTTGCCCAGGCTGGAGTGTCAGTGGCTCACTGCAACCTCCACCTCCCGCATTCAAGCAAGTCTCCTGCCTCAGCCTCCTGAGTAGCTGGGATTACAGGTGACCACCACCATGCCTGGCTAATTTTTGTATTTTTAGTAGAGACGGGGTTTCACCATGTTGGCCAGGCTGGTCTCAAACTCCTGACCTCAGGTGACCTGACTGACTCAGCCTCCCAAAGTGATGGGGTTACTAAATGGATTTCTTTTATTTGAAGTGTTTTTATTCCATTGATCAGGCAGATTTAACATGAGAGAAATTTCTGGAATACATGATTACTGATGGCTACTCATAAAATTTTTCTTATTTGAAATACGGTGGGTGCAAAACTATGGAATAACTTAGCTGTATTCATTCTAAAGAACTGTAGCCTTTACTGCATGAAATATTTATAATCCATTCTTCTAACATTAATAACTCTACCATTTAGCCGGGCACGGTGGCTCATGCCTGTAATCCCAGCACTTTGGGAGGCCAAGGTGGGCAGATCACGGGATCAGGAGCTCGAGACCAGCCTGACCAACATGGTGAAACCCCATCCCTACTAAAAATACAAAAATTAGCCAGGCATAGTGGCGCACACCTGTAATCCAAGCTACTCAAGAGGCTGAGGTATGAGAATCGCTTGAACCCAGGAGGCGTAGGTTGCAGTGAGCCGAGATCACGCCACTGCACTCCAGCCTGGGTGACAGAGCAAGACTGTCTCAAAAAACAAAACAAACAAACAAAAAAACCTCTACCATTTATTCTAAGATCTACCATTTATTCTAAAATTACATTTATTTACCATTTATTCTTAAATCTTATTGAGTCTAAGTTTTAAAGAGTTATGTAAAGCAGACGCAGTGGCTCACACCTACAATCTCAGCACTTTGGGAGGCTGATGCAGGCATATCTCTTGAGCCCAGAAGTTCAAGACAAGCCTGGGCAGCATAGCGAAACCCCGTCTCTACAAAAAACACAAAAGTTAGCCAGGTATGGTGGCATGCACCTGTAGTCCCAACTGCTCAGGAGGCTGAGGCAGGATGATTGTTTTGAGCCCAGAAGGAAAAGGCTATATTGAGCCATGATCTCACCACTGGCTTCCCGCCTGGGCAACAGAGGAATACTCCACCTCAAAAAATAAAAATAAAAATAAATGAGCAAATATACACACGTCAGATTTTAGTGGAACAAGGAGCACAGCACTGCAGCTCAATTATACAAATAGAAGCAAATACATTTATGTAATGCTTAAATTTCACCACTTAAGCACTGCTTTTTATAAGAATAAAAGTAAAGTAATTATACTGCATAATCTTTGATTAAAATTAGTTGAAAACCAACATGGTTCTAACATGCTGTAATTCACCAAGCAGCTAATATTAACAATAAATTTTTTTAAATCCCAAATTTATGTAATTTCTGCTACTAAGCATATTTACATGGCCTGAATTAAAACAAAACTTAAGCTTATGTTACTTCTAACTGGCTTCCTGAATTTAATATAAGAGCTCTTTTCAATTAAAATTTTTTTGGATCAAGATTTATAATTTATTTTGCCATTCTAAGAGAATATATTTTCATATATTTAAATTATAAACATGCTGGTGTTCACAATGTTTTTAATATAAACATTATGAATCCTGGACCTCAGATTCCCTAGGGGGCTTTTAGCAACTTGTAGTAAATATTTAATAGAGGATATGAGCTTTCTATTTTAATCTTTATTTTTCCAGAAGGGGATATTATTTAATCCATCCATATTTACTCTATATTCCTGTAAGATAACGCCACTAGGGATGTAGTGGACTTACGAAATCTAACTTCCAAATTCTCAAAGGCTCATTGTATTTTGAATGTTTGCCTATAATGGGATATTGCAGAGTCTGCTGAACAAACGGAAGTGATTAGTTAAAGGATGTCAAAAGAACAGTTTTTTTTCTCTTTCTCCTTTCTTTCTTCCTTCCTTCCCCTCTTCCTTCCTTCCTTCTTTCTTTCTTTTTTGAGACAGTGTCTTGCTCTGTCGCCCAGGCTGGAGTACAGTGGCATGATTTGGGCTTACTGCAGCCTCTACCTCCCAGGTTCAAGCAATTCTCCAGCCTCAGCCTATCAAGTACCTGGGGCTACAGGCATGTGCCACCACACCCGGCTAATTTTTTGTGTATTTAGTAGAGACAGGGTTTCACCATGTTGCCCAGGCTTGTCTCGAACCTCTGAGCTCAAGTGATCCACCAGCCTTGGCCTCCCAAAGTGTTGGGATTACAGGTGTGAGCCACTGCACCTAGTGTACAATTTTTTTTCTTATGCTACATTTACAACTAATTGTAAAGGTTTTTAAGAATTAATCTAGAAGCAAGCTGGTTTTGCAAATGAAGTATTGGAGAATTTTTTTTCTTCATGTACAACCTTTGAGATGTAAAAGGAAGCTATTATTTTCATGGAGTCATCTTGTCTCAAAAAAAGTTTGTGCTGTTTTTAAATATGTGGCTTGCTCTATTTTAAAACAATAATTTTATTTTATTTATTTTTATTTTATTTTTATTATTTATTTTGAGACCAAGTTTCGCTCTTGTTGCCCAAGCTGGAGTGCAATGGTGCAATCTTGGTTCACTGCAACCTCCACCTCCCGCGTTCAAGCGATTCTCCTGTCTCAGCCTCTCAAGTAGCTGGGATTACAGGTATGCACCACCACGCCCGGCTAATTTTGTATTTTTAGTAGAGACGGGCTTTCTCCTTGTTAGTCAGGCTGGTCTCGAACTCCCAACTTCAGGTGATCCACCTGCCTCGGCCTCCCAATCTGCTGGGATTATAGGCATGAGCCACGGCACCTGGTCTTATTTTATTTTTTGAGATGGGGCTCACTCTGTTGCCCAGGCTGGAGTGCAGTGGTGCTATATTGGCTCACTGCAGCCTCTACCTCCCCGGTTCAAGCAATTCTCCTGCCTCAGCCTCCCAAGTACCTGGGATTACAGGCACACACCACCATGACTGTCTAAATTTTGTATTTTTAGTAGAGACAGGGTTTCACCATGTTGGCCAGGGTAGCCTCAAACTCCTGAACTCAAGTGATCCACCCGCCTTGGCCTCCCAAAGTGCTGGGATTACAGCCACTGCACCCGACCAATAATGGGGAATTTTTAAAGTCACCCATAATCTCACCATCCTAACAAAATAAAATTTCATTATTTTATGTTTCTGCATCAGATTTGTTTTGCACGTTGCTAGACAGTCTGTAGCATTACAATTTTAATAACATCATAGTTCCTCTCACTTTCGCCCTCTCTATATATACATTCAATCATCAACCAGGCATTTTTAACAGGTATGGAAATGGATGAACGCAGGAAAATAAGGGAAGGTAATCATTTGTTTTTGAAATGGCTGAATCTTTTAATATCTCCCTTTGCAGACAATCCACCCTCATCTGCTTTGCTTCTGACAGCAAATAGCAAAGCTAGCCTTGGTCATTACCAGTTCTATCTTTCGTTCAAGTCCAACTTGACCTTGTTCAACCTACATTCTAGCCATTTTAGTAGATTTCTCTCTGGGGCTTAGAGCGCATCAACAAACACGTGGACCTTTGATTTGTTGGTCACGAACAAAAGCTAAACATCTTACAAAGGGATACAACTCATCTTTTTTTCAGCTTATGTTAGCAGGAAGAGTTGTTTCAGCCCCATGGAGACTCTGAACACTATTTTGAACTTATTGCCTGGTGCTTCGGAGCAATGGGATCAATATTTGGAGGCATTTTTTCAAATCTTACAATTCCAAATCGATCTCAGCAAGTCGAACTAAACTTTATTTGGCCTTAACAATTCGAATCTTCAATACTTCTTTCCAGAGTTTTGCAAGTCAATCAGATCTGCTCTTCAATGTGTTTAGGTTTTGTTTGAAGCATGGGTCTTTCATCGTTTGTAATCCTAACTTTTTATGCTCATGAAAGTAACATAAGCTCGTTATAAAAAGTTAAAACACTACAGAAATATCGTAGAAAGTTAAACTTTTGTGATGTGGAGAGCCGTTGTTAATAGAGAAATAGCAGATATTCGTCAAGAATGTTTTCCTGATTACTACCACATATCCTTATATAGACGTTTTAAATTTCTTGACCATTACATAACTCTTAGAAACATACTCATCATACATTACATATTGTTTTGCACATCGTGTTTATCACCTTGTATCTCTTGGCTCTCTTTCCATGTTAGTACTTATAAAGTCTACTTCATTCTTTTCATTAGTCACATAGTATTCATGTATATATACATATATATATAATAACTTAAATCCATAATGATGGACATTTGTTTCCAGATTAGTTTTATTTGTTTCTTTGTGTTGTTTTGTCATACCAAGGCTACTGTGAATATCCTTTTAAATATACCTGTATATATGTGGAACACAGTATTTTAAAGCTTTAAAAAGGAAAGTAATGAACTCATACTGTTTTAATGTATTTCATTCTTATTAGCAGTTCATCTTACCAGCCTACAAAATGTATAATAAATATTCCAAAAATTTTCTTCAATATCTTTAGTTCTCAAAGATAACTTCATTTTTCTAGAATTTAAGAATATTGTCCTACAAATGACCTTCCAACATGTTCTTTTATGATTCACTGAATGATAGTAATAATGATTCCTTGACCATTATATAGCTCTTCAGTTTACAAAGCATCTTCACATAATTATCTCATCTGACTCTCACATCAATGTGATGTATGCAGGACAGGTTTATAGGAAAAAAATGGTGCTGAGTTGGAAATTTTTACTGCCTAAAATAGTTACATAAAGTCCTTTGTTCTGCTAACTCAAGGGGTCAAGTCCACTGTCATGATGGGATTGTGGTATCATATTGGTAACTTAATGTGAAAAAAACACTTCTGCGTCACTTCAATAACTGATGTTGCTAAATTACTTTTCAGTTTTCAAGCATTTTATTTAATTCTCTGATATCTAGAGATTAGGCTCAGCAGGCATTTTTTCAGGTAAGTGCTCCAGTAATTGCTACTCCAAAACCAAGTATTTGCAGTAGTTGTTAAAGGTTGGTGAGTTTCAGTGTCGCTTTTTCTTGTTTAGAATTGGAAGAACAGAGGGTAAAGATGGGTAAAAAAAAATAGTTCACAGAAATGTAGCACCAACAGGACAGTGCCTGCTAAGACCTTGGAAATTTCTATCCCCACCCGTTATTATTTCTGTATCCCTATGATCCTTTCTTTAAACAGTGCCTGTAATGATTGGGTGCGTAATAAATGGTGACGCTTCTCTCATTTCCCCCATTCCTGGTAGGAAGTAGGCTCCTATACACGAAGAGAAAATCATTGTCCTATTGCCTCCCACTTTGAGAAAGGAAGCAATCTTGAATGACACTATTGTTTCCATAGCTGCAAATTTACTTTGTCTCATTAGTAAATCTATCCATACCCTCAGTTTAGCTGAGAATGCACTTCTGAATTTCCTCTCTCCCTACATCTACTCTAACATGTACAGGAACTCAAAATCAGTTCCCAGATCTGAAATCCTATGAGATTATATAAGTTCATTTTCTGTTGTTTATAACAGAATATCTGAAATGGAGTAATTTATAAAGAAAAAGAATTTGTTTCTTATAGTTACGGAGGCTAAGCAGTCCAAAGTTGAGGGGCCACATCTGGTGAGAGCCTTCTTGTTGGTAGGGACTCTCTGCAGAGTCCCAAGGAGGCACAGAGCATCACATGGTGAGGGGTTTGAGTGTGCTAACTCAGGTCTCTTTTCCTTTTCTTATAAAGCCACATGTCCCACACCCTGGATAACCCATTAATCCATTCATGAGAGCAGAGCCCTCAGGACACAATCACCTCTTAAAGGCTTCTCAACATAGCCACACTGGAGATTAAGTTTCAACATGAGTTTTGGAGAGGACACATTTTCAAACCATAGCAGAGATCCAGTCCACTTCAAGCTCTGCTTGAATATGATAGCAATTTCTAAGCAACCATGATCCTACAGAGTGGCTACATCAATGTTTTAAAATGAGTTGTATTATTTACAGAGAAATTACATTGCTAGGACTTTGAAATTCTGATGCTCTGTTCTTTTCCATCAGTAGAATTATAGGCAGTTGATCTGTCCTTATCCCATCTGTCCAATAATACTTTGTATTGCTCAAATTGTTCTTGGCTGTCAAGTCTTCACTGTCTGGTCTCTTCAGTGTCCTGTGTGTAATACCTAGCTCATTCTCACCTGCCTTTCCTTATATTGTTGCTGTCCTTCAAATCCTTCTGTCTGACCTATCTGAATTCTAATCAAGTTTTGAGAGCAAACCCCCAAGTCACACCACATAAAGGCTTCCCTCCTACGACAGAGAGCCCCACTGTTGTCGGTACACAGGCAGAGATAACTCAACACCTTTCTGCACATTCTGATGTCTTTCCATTCCCAACTTATATCAAATTTGTACTCTTGAAACCAAGCTTTTAAAACAGTAACATGTTTATTGGGTTACAATAATCATATTAGACACCAGAGTGTAGCATATGCCTTGCCCATTCCCACATCCCTAGGGCCTTCTCTCTGACCCAAATGGGGAGACACACTGACTAACAAGCTTGGGTTTTAATACATATCTCTGGGCCTATCAAAATACTCCCATTGAAAATAAGAGTCATCAGTTGATCAGTTTCTTACTCAAGTAGTGTATGGGAATGGTAGATAGTTCCAGATTGATCAGTGGCAAATGCCCTGTTCTTCTTGTTTGACAAACAAATTCCCCTTCTGTACACACGAATGACCTACTGGCCCTCATGATATTTATACAGCATGTACCTTTGGACACATTTCACTGACTCAGGATATTTTGAGCATAAATATTCCACAATTGGTTGAAATTTCTCTAATCCTTTTTTTTTTCTTTGTAGAGACAAGAGTCTTGCTATATTGCCCAGGCTGGTCTCAAACTCCGGGCCTCAAGCTATCCTCCTGCCATGGCTTCCCAAAGTGCTGGGATTGTAGGCGTGAGCTGCCATGCCCAGCTTTCACTAATACTTTCTAGTTCACAATAATATATTTCATAAGTCTGATAAATTAAAAAATTCCAATTCAGATAATTTTAAAATGCAGGCACTTCAGCCTGGGCAAAAGAGCGAGATCTTGTCTCAAAAAGAAAAGACAAAAAAAAGAAAAGAAAAGCTTAAAATCTCCCAAATTGGCTCCTCTGACTTGTTCTTCTGTTTCCTTTGACTTCTGTTCTTCCTTCCTTTAAAAAAAAAAAAAAAAATACACAGCCAGACATAGTAGCTCACATCTGTAATCCTAGCATTTTGGGAGGCCGAGGCAGGAGGATCACTTGAGGTCAGGAGTTCAAAACCAACTTGGCCATCATGGTAAAATCCTGTCTCTACTAAAAATACCAAAAATTAACTGGGCATGGAAAGTGAGCATTTCCTATGATAATTTTATCTGCTTTCACCTGGCTAGTCCTATGAGCTACCTAATTTAAGATTTAAAGTCCTGTGTTACATGTTAATAGTTTAATGTGTTGATTGTGGACTTCCTAACTAAAGTATAAACTTCTCAAGGGCAAGAACGCCACACAAATGACTCTTTTTCTTAAGGCTAGTCATGTGAAGCAATGGGAGTAGAAAAGAAACAAAGAAATCTGCCACTGATTGTGATCAATTTGTTGTAGACACCACCACACCTGGGCTAGCCTCAAATGACTCTTCTACCTGTCATAGCTCTTGGTATACCCTTAAGCACATCAAGACGCTCAATATGTACTCATTGATTGAAGTCAATGTCATCTTTGGGATGAGGTGCTTAAATTCCAATTCAATGAGTTTTAGGTAAGTGATAGTGAATCAGTTGGGATCCTGGGGAAGAAACAAAATTCATCCTAGATGGTTCAAATGAAGAGACTTTAATGAAAAGACTACTCAAACATACATAAGCAAGGTTAAGAAGAGAAAAAATATGGTGAGATACCCAGGGATCACCTTCAGAGGGAAAACCACTTTCCCCCTGGGGCTGTAGAAACAAAGAAAATAGAGTAGCTAGCAGGGCGCAGTAGAAACTGGAGCTGGGGAAGAAGACCAGTGTGGTTGGGGAGTGATGTGGCTACTGTGAGAGACAGGGTGCCAAAGTGGGGGCAGGGAAGACATGCCGACTTTGCACTCTCAGATCTCCTGTGTGTTTCAATTCAAAAAGACTTATGGAGACACAGTTAGCACATTTCAGCCTTCTGAGGCACAGTCCAGGGCAGAGAAGGGGGAAGAAGAGATGCAGGTGGAGAGGAAAGGGAAGGACTGGGCAGCACTGGCAAAACAACCAGCATAGAAGGTTTCCATTATAAACAGAGGCAAGAAAAGGCTAGATCATTGTGTATAGAATAAGAAAAGCCTGGTAACCCTAAAATTATCTGGGAAAAACTAAATCTAACTTAGCCAAATTTAGGCCACACAATTATAGGACATTGATCTGTCCCATCCCATCTGACACGGTGTTAATTTCTTCATTAATCTCTCTGAATACACTCTGAATAAATAGATTACATACTGTTAACATTCAGTTTCAATTTTTGCAGGAAGTGAACATATATATCTATCCAACACAGCAATGAATAAAATTCATTTACAGACGTAACTGCCATCACACTCAAAAGTTAGGGCCCTACTGCTTAAATGAGCATCTCTGGTGTTTTGGTTTGCTTTTGGCTGTAAAGTAAAACAATAAAACAAACATGTACCTTGTGTTAAAATTTATTTTAAATTTAAATTTAACATCTTTTACTTTGGTTTTTTGCCTATTCATAACATGGTGGTTAGTGAATATTTACATAAATAAAATCACAGAATAGAAAATATTGAAGTCTTGTAATCTATCATCTCATTTAACATATAAAGAAACAGGTTCTCACCAGTTAATTCACCTGCCCTTGATCAAATGGTTGCAGCAGAGCCAGACCAGAATGCAGATAGTCTGCATCCTAATCCAGCTACCCATAGCTCTAGAAATGCTTGATTTAGTTCTAATTAAATGGCAAAAGGGCATAGAGGTTAAGGGCAAAGATTTGGAATTAGGCAGATTTAGGTTCGAATACAGGTGGATTTTAGGCAAATGACAAATTCCTGCTCAGCTTCCTTTTCCTTCCCTATAAAGATGGCATGAATACAGAATACCTATCCCATTAGGGTTGTTATGGGTTGAGTGAGGAAATATACATTAGCATAATGCTTGGCATCTAATTTTTTTTTTTTTTTTTTTTTGAGATGAAGTCTTGCTCTGTCATCCAGACTGGAGTGCAGTGGTGCAATCTCACGATCTCGGTTCACTGCACCCTCCACCTCCCGTGTTCAAGCAATTCTCCTGCCTCAGCCTCCCGAGTAGCTGGGATTACAGGTGCCCACCACCACGCCCGGCTAATTTTTTATTGTCAGTAGAGACAGAGTTTCACCATGTTGGCCAGGCTGGTCTCAAACTCCTGACCTCAGGTGATCCACCTGCCTTGGCCTCCCAAAAGTGTTGGGATTACAGGCGTGAGCCACCGTGCCCAGCTAGATTTCACTTTTTAGAGCAGTTTTAGGTTTGTAGGGAAAATAATTACCTTTTGATTCACAGAGATTGATATTATTGTACCCAGTGAAAAGCTGAAAATAATTGGAAAGCATAAAGCACTATACAAATATAAGGTGGTATTTTTCTTATGAATAAATAGTAGGAAATGCCCAGCACCTAGCTAACACACCAGAAAGAGATAAATCAACAGAATTTGATCTACCTAGGATTTTAAAGAACATCAAGGGTAAAGTTGTGCAATTGCTAGCAAAGTTGTATACCCTGTTACGGCAAACTTTCCAGGGGACTGATGAATTGCCTATCTGAATTCTATCTAAAAGACGAGTTGCAAGCATAGCTGTGGAAACATACACATAGTGAATATCACACTATACTGGACAAACTAGTTGAATCTGTAATTAAATGGTAGGATCACTGAAAAACGTAAAAACAACCTACTGGGGAAAAGGCACCATAGCTTATAAGGGAAGTTCATGTATAAATATTGTGAGCTCTTTAGGGAAATAATGACTATTGTGGCAAAGGGGAAACCAGCAAATACAATTTACAGACATAAGACTTCTCAAAAATCTTTATATGCAGAGACATTTCCTATTCTTAAATAAGTTTTTGTTTGTTTGTTTTTTCTTTCGAGACGGAGTCCTGCTCTGTCACGCAGGCTGGAGTGCAATGGCACAGTCTCGGCTCACTGCAACCTCCGCCTCCCGGGTTCAAGCGATTCTCCTGCCTCAGCCTCCCTTAAATAAGAATTTTTTAAAATTGGGTTTCCTTGGATTGGCAGCACTTTAATAAAATACATGAGACAAGTGCAGTGGTTTACACTTGTAATCCCAGTATTTTGAGAGGCCGAGGCAGGTAGATCGCTTGAGCCCACAAGTTTCAGACAAGCCTGGCCAACATGGTGAAAACCCGTCTGTACAAAAAATACAAAAATTGGCCGGGCATGGTGGTGCGTGCCTGTAGTCTCAGCTATTGGGGAGGCTGAGGTCGGAGGATGGCTTGAGCCTGGGAGGCAGAGGTGGCAGTGAGCCAAGATTGTGTCACTGCACTCCAGCCTGGGCAATAGAGCCAGACCTTGTCTCAAAAAAAAAATTTATATATATATAGGGATGGGAGCTGGTTTAAAATGAAGAAAGAGTATATGAATCAATAAATACATCCTAATTTGGAGAAGCCTAAAGAGCAGGGTTTCAAAGATCCCTCTGCTGGGACAAATATATTTAAAATTTGTGTAAGCAATCTGGAGGCCAGCATACCTAGGGTCATAGATGATGTGACTTCTTCTAAGTAGAGAATGCCTACAATAGCAATGGGGGAAATTACAGGAAAATAGGAAAACTCTGAAGTTCGGGTAAGTAGACAGAAAGGTAGCAGCTTCCATTCTTCTACACTAAATGTCCAGGAGTGTTGATTCCCCTTTTAAATAAAGGGATCGCAGGGAGATGCTGTTAGTTAAGGGAGTGCCATGAGCAAAAGGAAAGCTCCATGTAACTGAAGCCTCAGTGTTCATTCTAAAGTAGGTTTTGGGCAGGGCAGAAGAACTATGAAGACAGACTTTTCCCTTAAGGGTAAATGCCTTGTGGAGGTTTAGCTAAAAATTGTAGTTGGGTACCCTAATGTACGAGCTCAGTTAACTCATGGGCAAGTTTTGAAGGCCAACTTTGATTGAGATTTCCTAAGGCCTTTGAAGGGTGACATGAGCCTTTGTGCAAGAAAAGGCATTCTTTTTTTGTTTTGTTTTGTTTTGAAATGCAGTCTCTCTCTGTCACCCAGGCTGGAGAGCAGTGGCGCGAACTGGGCTCACTGCAAGCTCCACCTCCCTAGTTCACGCCATTCTCTTGCCTCAGCCTACTGAGTAGCTGGGACTACACGCTCCCACCACCACACCCAGCTAATTTTTTTGTAATTTTAGTAGAGATGGAGTTTCACCGTGTTAGCCAGGATGGTCTCAATCTTCTGACCTCGTGATCTGCCCGTCTCAGCCTCCCAAAGTGCTGGGATTATAGGCTTGAGCCACCGCGCCCGGCCAAGAAAAGGCATTCTTAAAAGGCCAGGAGTTTATCCCAATACCAGGTCAACGATAATCTGCACTCCCGTTTATAGATGAAAAAGACCAAAATGTAGCTTAGTTCAGAAGGATTCAGAGATCACTGAACATGAAGTAAAAAATATTTTCTGTTTGTATGCTAGGGTCTCTGTTTTGCTTTCCTTTTACACTGGATAAGATCACAGAGTTGGTATGTATGCCTCTGTGTAAAAAACACACAGGTTTCAGATGCTTTAAAAGAATACATTTCAGAAATTTGAAGTTGGTTTCCCTAATTCTTTTTTTTTAAAGGAAAATTTGCATTACTTTATTATTTTTTTATATATAGAAAACTCAACAGTGTACATTCAACCCAGTTTGATGCAAGTTCTTTAGCCTTTGCCTTTTTGAGCTTGGCAATGTGAGCCACAGGCTTGGGACCCAGGACATTGTCTCAGATCTCATCATATATGTTGTTGTAATTGGTCCTGATAGCTTCCACCAGCTTAGCCAAAGCTCTTTTGTCTTCCACATCAACTTGTGTGAAGGTGACAATGATCCAGTTCTTCCTGTGGACTAGATGTCCCAGTCTTGCTTCCCTCTTGATAATGTAGTAAGGGACCCCCATTTTACAATACAGGGCAGGCAGGAAGACAACCAGACGTTGTGTGCCACACGTTGTGTGCAATCACCAGCAGCTGAGCTTTCTTGTTCTCCACCCAGGTGTGACGATCTTAACTCCTGCTCAAAGGCCAGGTAGTCTCTTAATGGGGACATCCCCTTTGCCGGCAGCTTTCTTCTCAGTCAGGCCAACAGCCTCTGCTGCTTCTCCTTGCTTTGTCTCTGTCCTGTACTTGTGGGCCGGCTTAAGCAGCTAAGTAGCTGTTTGGTGGTTCAGAGCCTGAAAGAACTGGTTAATCGCAGGAGGCACTTCCAGCCGCTTATAGAGGATGGCTCTCTGCCACGGCAATGTGATACAGCGGTGCCATTTCACAAAGCAGGTGAGGTCTCTTCGGGCTGGATGTCCTGTCCAATGCCAAAATTTTTAGGCCTTTTCTCAAACAGGGGATTCACCACTTTCTTGGACTCCTGATTCTTCATGACAGCAGGGGCCAGAGCCACCTTCTTCCCCTTGGCCTTTGTTCCTTTTGGCATCTTGGGTGGTGGAAGAGAGAGCCAGTTTCCCTAATTCTTACATAGTCTAATGTTCCCTTTTCATTTTATAGCTCCTCTTAAGTAGCTGATTGTAAGGTAACACAAGGAATAGAAAAAAATGCAACTAATTTTCACATCAGTAAGAGAAACAGAAGTCCGGGCGTGGTGGCTCACACCTGTAATCCCAGCACTTTGGGAGGCCGAGGCGGGCGTATCACAAGGTGAGAAGATCGAGACCATCCTGGCTAATGCATTGAAACCTCGTCTCTACTAAAAATACAAAAAATTAGCTGGGCGTGGTGGTGGGTGCCTGTGGTCCCAGCTACTCGGGAGGCTGAGGGAGGAGAATGGCGTGAACCCAGGAGGCAGAGCTTGCAGTGAGCCGAGCTTGCGCCACTGCACTCCAGCCTGGGTGTCAGAGCAGACTCTGTCTTTCATATGTAAAGAGTGCATTTACTAAGCATTTGCTTAGTAAATATTTCATTTAATTATTACAACAAATCCTTCAGGTACTATCATTATTCACATCTTAGAATCTGGGAGACTGAGGCTTAGAGATGATGTGTTTAAGTAACACATCCCGTGCTACCTGGCTGGGCCAAGAGGAATCAAACTCAAAATCCATCTGATTCCAAAATTCATGTTCTTAATAGCCCTATATAAGAATTTACTGCTGTTCTCAAAGTTCATGTTTGTATTTGAGTGTGATTAGTATTAACATTACAAAGGGCAGTTTCATTAAAATATTTTCTCTTTTTTAAACTCTAATCATCTTTAATCACTACTTTTATTTTTCATTTTATTCTACATGTAGCTTACCCTGTTAGTACAACAACCAACTTTATAGATTCTAAAATCATTTTTCAATAGGGACATGTTGCTGAATGTCATGACTATTCATGTACTGGTTCTGGTGCTTTCAAATAAATTTGCTTTGTGATGCCCACTCTACTGCATTTTGAGTAGGTTGTAAATCTTGTTAAAAATCAATGGAAAATATAATTTCAGAATGTTTCAAAAGTAATCTCTCATGTTACTGGAATCTCAAATATTTTATGTTTCTCTCTTTGCACAGTTCAAAAAGAACTCTGATAAAAATAATTTTATCTTTAAAAATAACATTTTTTTCTGATTCCAAAAAGTAATACATGCTCACTTGAAAGAATTTACAATATGTATAAATGTATAAAAAGTATACAGAATTTCATTAACCAGAGATACAATATAATGAACATTTTAATGCACTTCCTTTAAATACACATAAGACTAAAATGTTAACTTTGGTTTATTTTGGAGGTGGTAGTGAAAGAATTTTAAGTAAAGTTTTATGTATATATTCATCTAAGATATTCATCTCAGTTTTCAAATGCTTTCTCTAGCTTAAACTTATCCCATTTCTCTACACGGCGACTATGAAATGTTAGGATGATAAGCAAAAATGTGGCTAATTGGCTGGGCACGGTAGCTCACGCCTGTAATCCCTGCACTTTGGGAGACCAACGCAGGTGGATCACCTGAGGTCAGGAGGTCAAGACCAGCCTGGGCAACATGATGAAACCCAGTCTCTACTAAAAATACAAAAAAATTAGCTGGGTGTGGTGGCACGTGCCTGTAATCCCAGCTACTCAGGAGGGTGAGGCAGGAGAATTGCTTGAACCCGGGAGGCGGAGGCTGCAGTGAGCCAAGATTGTGCCACTGCACTCCAGCCTGGGCAACAAGAGCAAAACTCTGTCTCAAAAAAAAAAAAAAAAAAAAAAAAAAGTGGCTAATTCGTCTAGTTGTGAAGTGAAAAACGTAAATTAATGAGACATAAACAGAAAATTTGATATTTTTGTATGTTTTAATTGGGTTTACAGTGACATGTACAAATCAAATAACATATAAAAGTCTTAAAAATAGCTAACATATATGAGTGCTTTTTGTGTACCAGGCACTGTTCCAAGGGTTTTGTTTGTTTTCATTCACTTAATCCTCACAACTGTATGAGGTAAGGACTATTATTTATTCTCCATTTTACAAATAAGAAAGCTTAGGCTTCAAGAGGCTAAGTAATTTGCTTGAAGTCTTGGTTTGCCAAGAAACCAATCATGGCAAGCTAGAATTTTTTTTTTTTTTCTTGTTGTTCATTGGGTTATTTAAAATTTAATGGAAAAACAAAGATGATAAATTAGGGCATTATCATGGACATATTAAATCTTAATTTCAGGAAGGAATATGACAGCTCCACATGACGTTCTTGTAGATGAAGAAGGTATTAATAAAAGAGGTGAATGCACTCCTAGGAGAGACTGGAGCTGGCTAAGCCCTTGGATTGAAAGGGCAGGTTAGTGGATCAGTATCAAGAACATGAAGTTACTAAATGACAGAGCTGAAATTCAAACCTAGGCAGGATGTCCCCAGAGTCTATACTTAACCATACCCTAAATTGTCTCTATAAAGTATAATGAAGAAAAGTAGCAAAAAGCAAGCCAAAGTCTTTGGATTCCATGACCCAGTGACAACTGCCATCACTTTGTTTTTTTTTGTTTTTAGAGATGTGATCCTGCTTTGTTGCCCAATATGGGGCGCAGTGGCATGATCATAGCTCATCGCAGTCTTGAACTCCTGAGCTCGAGCAATCCTCCCGTCTCAGCCTCCTGAGTAGCTAGAACTATATAGGTGCTCAACACTACATCCAGCTAATTTATTTTTTATTTATTGTAGAGACAGGGTCTCTCTGTGTTGGCCAGGTTTGTCTTGAACTCCTGGACTCAAGCAGTCCTCCTGCCTTGGCCGCTTAAAGTGCCGGGATTACAGGCATGAGCCATTGTGCCCAGCCCATTACTTTGACAAACATATTTCCAGACCTTTTTTCATACAAGCCTTAACTGTAGCTGACATAAATTTTGGCAGAATATCTTGTGATCCTCCTGGAACATGAGACCATGGGAGGCCTGGGAGGAGTTGCTTCAAGGTCATTTCTCACTTGCCTTCCTATCTTTCAGGAGGGTGTCATGAGACAGTTTCTCATTGTCTCTTGGGTTCTGAGGAGGTATGTGGTTTTTCCTTCTGCAGTGCAATTATCATGCTAACTATTTGGAGTTAGGTAACTTTCACAGGCTAACGGCACAGTCTCCCACAAGACTGACCTCACTTCACATACCAGCCACAAGATCAGGAGTTTCCAGGTTACTTACGTTTCCGATCAACTGGCTACAAACTCAGGGGTTCCCACCATCCCCTCCCATTAAATAACTTGCTAGAATAATTCGTAGAACTGAGGAAAGTGCTATACTTATGATTATAGTTTTATTATAAAGGACACAAGGCCAGGTGCAATGGCTCATGCCTGTAATCCCAGTGCTTTGGGAGGCCGAGGCAGGTGGATCATGAGGTCAGGAGATGGAGGCCATCCTGGCCAACAGGGTGAAATCCTGTCTCTACTAAAAATACAAAAATTAGCTGGGCATGGTGGCACGTGCCTGTAGACGCAGTTTCTCGGGAGGCTGAGGCAGGAGAATCGCTTGAACCCGGGAGGGGAAGTTGCAGTGAGCTGAGATCGTGCCACTGCATTCCAGTCCTGTGACAGAGTTAGATTGTGTCTCAAAAAGAAAAAAAAAGGACACAAATCAGGAACAGACAACTAAAAAGATATATAGGATAAGGTCTGGGAGGATCCCAAATGTGAAGCTTCCGTGTCCTCAGGACACTTTCCTGGCACACAAATGTATGACTACTAACTAGGGAAGTCCACCTGAGCCTCAGCGTCTGGAGTTTTATTGGTGGTTCTTTAAATAGGGATCATGGATTGATTCACTGGCCATGTAACTGAACTCAATCCCTAGCCCCTTTCTCCTTCTCAGAGGCTGGGCTAATAACGTCTTACTCAAAGCCCTCATCCTCTAATCACATGCCTGGTATTTCTGGTATGGCCTACCCGTGTGTTGAGTAATTTCATTAGCATAAACTCAGGTATGGTCCGAGGACCCATAATGAATACAAAGGTTGACCAAATTCTGTTTTATACAACACTTCCTTTCCCTTCTAGCATACAACTGTAAAACTGCTTAGCAGCCTCATAGAATTGACTTTTCAGCAACAGGGTATCCCACTATTCATACTGCAATAGAGACAGGGTTTCTCCATGTTGATCAGGCTGATCTCGAACTCCTGACCTCAGGTGATCCGCCCACCTTGGCCTCCCAAAGTGCTGGGATTACAGGTGTGAGCCACCGTGCCCAGCCAACTTACAGTATTTTCTAACAAAAAAGATATAAAGGAGACGAAGATAGGACAATTAAGAGTATATTAACGTCTCATTCTGTCCTCCCGCAATTGAATTTTAAACATATTTGTGTATTTTTAATATTTTCAAAATAATATGGTTTGGTTTTGTATTATTACAATAATATATAATCATGATAAAAAATGCAAACAATACAAATGGTGTTACAGAAATCTTTTTTAAAATCCTCCTCTCCTCTTTAAATCTCAAATTTACAATCGCACTCTCTCAAGTTAACCACAATTCAGTTTATTATATCCATCCAGAATTTGTTTCTGTATTAGGCATCTTTCCGTATCAGAACTATAGATCTACCTCATTCTTTTAAATAGCTGCATAGTATTTTATTATATGATTGTACTAGTCCTCTATTGACAGACATACAGGTTGTCTCTTCTCCCTTTTTACATTTTAAAGCAATACAAAAAAATCTACGTTTATTTGAACACTTGAAAAAGAGTATCTGTAGGATAAATTCCTTAAAGTGGAACTGCTGTGTCAAAATTTATATATGTCTTCAAGGATATACCAATTTACACTCCTACTGTGTGGTAGTGCTTGTTTTCCCACATGCCAAACTTTAATATAACTGCTAATCTGATAGCTAAATGGAATTGGGCTGGGTATCTTTAGTTTGCCTCTCCAGATCCATCTTTGAGCCTTCTTTTTCCTGCTCTTTGCCCCAGGACGATGTGGACTACATCACTGGGCTCCTCTGCGCAGCTTCCTGTATGTCAGCTTTAGAAGGAGGAATGCAACAGGAGATGGCGGGTGGGGTGGGAAGGAGAGTAAAGTTGAGTTATTCATTTCCTGGGCTGCCTCATTGTGGGGTCTCTCTGAGCTGGCTGTGACCTCTAAGCAAAGGATATAGCTACTTCAGACAACGCTTTCCACACAGCCGTCTCTGCCTCCAGGTTCCATGCATTGCTCCTTCTTCCCGTCCTTTCAGGCACAGAGGGGATAGTCTGTGCTGCTATGCCAGCCACTGTCCTCTCTCTTACGGTTTTCCTACCTTGTGCGCCACCTTTGTAAAGAGTAGCATTTTGCTGGGCATAGTGGCTTACACCTGTAATCCTAACACTTTGGGAGGCCGAGGCAGAAGGACTGCTTGGGCCCAGGAATTTGAGCCAGTCTGGGCATATAGTGAGACCCCATCTCCACAAAAAATACAAAAATTAGTTGCCGTATTGGCATGTGCCTGTAGTCCCAGCTACTTGGGAGACTAAGGCAGGAAGATCACTTGACCCTGGGAGGCTGAGGCTGCAGTGAGCTGTGATTATGCCACTGCACTCCAACTTGGGTAACAGAGTGAGATCCTGTCTCTGGGGGAAAAAAAAAAGTAGTATTTGTTATTACGCACAACTCAAAATACCTAATTTGAATGTTCTGTTTCTTACAAGTTCTTGTTCCAGGGACTTCAGTGTGAGGATTCCCCAGCCCTCCCAATGATTCTATGAGCTATGTATACCACCCTACCAAATCCCTGTGTTCTAGTTAGAGCAGATGCTGTTGTTTGCTCTAGCTAACTTGTTAAGAACCCTGACTAGGCTGGGTGCTGTGGCTCATGCCTGTAATCCTAGAACTTTGGGAGGCTGAGGTGGGTGAATCATCTGAGGTCAGGAGTTTGAGACCAGCCTGGCCAACATGGTGAAACCCCGTCTCTACTAAAAATACAAAAAATTAGCTGGGCATGGCGGCAGGCGCCTGTAATCCCAGCTACTCAGGAGACTGAGGCAGGAGAAGGGCTTGAACCTGAGGGGCGGAAGTTGCAGTGAGCTGAGTCCGGAAGTTGCAGTGAGCTGAGATAAGGCCACTTCATTCCAGCCTGGCTAAAGAGCAAGACTCTGTCTCAAAAAAAAAAGAACCCTGACTTAAGTAATTTCTACCTAAGGATAACCGAAAGTCCTAGCAAATCCATTCATTCAATAATCATTTATTGAGCACCCACTCTGTGCTAGACATTGTCTTGCTATTACAGACAGGAAAGTAAACAAGGTAGGCAAAGTTCCTCTTCATGAGGCTCTATTCTATGAGTACACTAATATATAATACCATTTTAGACAGTGTTGAATATGCTATGAAGAAAATAAAGCAAATTAAGTGGAAGATTAATGGCTATGGATGTACAGATATTTTATAAAGAGGATCTTTTTCAAGAGATGTAATTTGAGCACAGAACTGAATGAGGAGGAGGAGCACACTATGTGAAGGTCTTGGACATACGTGTTCCAGGCAGAAGGAACAAAAAAAGTGCAAAGGCCCTGCTTTTGGAGCAAGCTTGTCATACTTGAAGATCAGCAGGAATATGAGTGGCTTCAGGCTGCGTGGCAAATATGTGGTTTGCTTGCCCAATGGCCACTGGCCTTTCTTCCATGCTGAGAGTTTTAATTTGGTTCAGTCGCAATAGGCAGACTCAAGGGATGAACCGCCATTTGTCTAAGCCAATCACCGAAAATCCAGTTCCAAACTATCAATCACTGATTTAGGGATGAGCATGTAATCTAGTTCTGGCCAACAAGACATGAGAAGGAATTTTCTTGAGGTCCCTTCAGAGTTTTTCTCCCTGGTTTAAAAAAAAAAAAAGAAAGAAAGAAAAAAAAAAAGGCAGCCATAAAAGAGAAAATAACTCAGTCTCCTTCCCTCCCTTCCTGTTTTGGGTGTTCTTTGAATGTGATGCCTGGAAATACAATAATCTTCTAAAAAAGAAAGGGACAGCAATCCAGGTTTAAAAGAAAACACATGAAGATAGCAAAATAAAAGGATGGAAAGACTCTAATGACACCTTGGACTTTTCAAATCAACTGTTAAGACCACCTACCTCCAGACTTCTTTTTAATAAGCAAATTAAAAAATGACCTTATAGGTTAAGTCACCATTACCTGGAGTTTTTGCTCATGCAGTTGACAATGCACCATCCCACACACTAGCAATGGAGGGGGAAATGGAAACCAAGGCAAGAGAGGTGAGCAGGGGCCAGACCATGCAGTACCTCTTAGGTCGAGACATGGAGTTTGGATTTTATTCTAAGTGTAAGAGATTTTAGAAGATGACCTAATCAAAATAGGAAAACTATATTTTTATCATGTATTGCCATCATTTATATCAGGGGTCCCTAACCCCTGGGCCACAGACTGATATGGGTCCGTGGCCTGTGAGGAACAAGGCAGCACAGCAGGAGGTGAGTAGTAGATGAGTGAGCATTACTGCCTGAGCTCCACCTCCCACCTCCTGTCTGATCAGCAGCGTGAATCTTAGGAGCATGACAGTTCAGAGTTCTTTCTCATAGCAGCATGAACCCCATTGTGAACTGCACATGCAAGTTCATTCATTCATTCAAGGGATCTAGGTTGTGCGCTTCCTATGAGTGCCTAATTAACGCCTGACGACCTGAGGTGGAATGGTTTCATCCTGAAATTTTGTGGAAAAATTGTCTTCCACAAAAGTGGTCTCTGGTGCCAAAAAGGTTGGGGACCGCTGATATATATGATAAAAATATATGATTTGTTATTAAAAATAATAGAATAGGCCGGGTGTAGTGTCTCACGCCTGTAATCCCTGCACTTTGGGAAGCCGAGGCGGGTGGATCACCTGAGGTCAGCAGTTCAAGACCAGCCTGGCCAAGATGGTAAAACCCTGTCTCCACTAAAAATACAAAAATTAGCTGGGCGTGGTGGTGGGTGCCTGTAATCCCAGCTACTAGGGAGGCTGAGACAGAGAACTGCTTGAACCCAGGAGGTGGAGTTTGCAGTGAGCTGAGATCGTGCCACTGTACTCCAGCCTGGGCGACAGAGTGAGACTCTATCTCAAAATAATAATAATGATAATAGAATAAATATTGACTACAGATATGATGGTTTTTTTTGGGTATCTACTTGACTGGCTTAAAAGATACATAAGTAGTGGGTAAAGCATTATTTCTGGGTGTGTCTGAGGGTGGTTCTAGAAGAGAATGGCATTTGAATCTGTGGACTGAGTACAGAAGATCCACCCTCGCCAATGTAGGTGGGCACTGTCCAATCTGCTGAGTACCTGGGTAGAACAAAAAGTCAGAGGAAAGGCAAATTATCTCTCTCTTCTGGAGCTAGGGTATCTGTCTTCTCCTGTTCTTGGACATCAGAACTCCAAGTTCTCCGGCCTTCAGCCTTGAGCTGAGAGTTACAACACTGGTTTCCCTGGTTCTGAGGCCTTGTAGGCTGAGACTGAATTATGCTGCCAGCTTCCCTAGTTCTCCAGCTTCAGACATTGATTTCTTGGCCTCCATAATCACATGAGCCACGTCCCATAATAAATCTCACATCTATCTATGTATCTGTCAATCATCTACCTACCTGCCTATCATTCTCCCTATATATACCCTATTGGTTCTGTTTCTCTAGAGAACCCTAAATAATACAGAAACATTTACCATTTCCATTTAATATTTAGAGAAATTAAAATTTAGAACAAGATTAAAAGCCTCATAAATAATTCATGAAATATTTTGCTGAAACTCTCAAGTGTTGAGAATCTTCATTTATTTCTGATTCTTATGCTTGGGAGAAATTTTAACACGGGTTCTAGGTCTTGCTTCTGCCTGCTTTAGCCATAAACATAATATTTATCCATTATGTTCTGCTTCAGAGAGTTTGCAATTGCCATCTTAAAGCCCCATCTCTCTTTGAAATACTCCAGAATTTCTGCCTCAGCCTTGTCTCTCTGAAAATAAAGCCATTTCCTTCCATAGGAATGACTGTCCTAAATATCTTGTGGGTTGTTTTTGTTTTAGCTGGCGCCATAACAGTCACAAAATAAGGTAGCTCATTTAAAACATTTTCCTCATGGTTGTTCTGTTCCCCCATTCAGGAAAAAGATTATTGGTTACCATGGCAATCAGCTTCCACAGCATTCCATTCTAAGTAACTGCACAGGTACAGCACAACCTTTACTCCACATTCTTTCCTGTAGTTCTCTGCAGATCTGCATATTTTTCCAGCCTGTTTCCTCTAACTCCTGCTTGAAATAATCAACCAACCAACCCAGGTTAAGCCAGACAATTTTTTCAAAGGTACAATATCCCCATCTTTTCTGAATATTTTAAAAATTTTGTATAGACAGTTGTACTACCATTTCCTCTAATTTTGTTCTATCTGGGCCCTCAACAGCAGCTAACGAAAACTTCCTAGCATCCTCTTTCACTATCTAGGATTACATTTGTATCCCTCTGACCATGTTTGGAAAATAAATGAATTCACAGTAAAAATCAGAGCAGGAGGTAGTTCTGAGATCATTTCCCATGGCTATCTACCATAGTTTTCCTAAGGCTAATTCTTTAGCTTCCTTTACTCTACCACTTTCAAACTTCTCTAATAAATTGTCTTCAAGCCTTGCCTTGAAGATGCCAAACACACATGTTCCCACCCTTGAGACTGTTTAACTACTTTGCTTCTGTTCAGAACATTACTGATAATAACAGACGGTTTTATTACAGGCCATATACAACTCAATGGTACCCGGTATCTGCTGCGTAAATGGAGGAAGTGGGATGATTTTGGAGAGTCACTGGATAAATTCTGTTTCCCTGCAACTCTTTCATTCTTATCATTACGTTGACTCTTTGCTGGTTAGTTTCTTCATGACTATGTACTACCTACTAGGAATTATGATATTTCTTTTATAGAGAGAGATATCTTTTAACCTATTTTTCAATCTGACTTTATTTGAATTAACAGTGGTATTTTGGTAATCAAAAAGAGGGCATTTAAAAGGAAGTTGTTATTACCTAATGTAAGCCAATTAAAAATAAAATCTGGCTTTTACTCTCTTTCCTGCAAAGGTTTTCTATCTCATAGATGTCTTTTCATTGAAAAAGACATATCTCATGACCAATGTATGAACACCCCATTGAAGACTGCCATCTCCTATTAAGGGCATGGAAATAAACTCTGTAACTAAAACAGATGCCTTCGCCCACAGATTCTAAAATCAGAGGGTATTCATAAACCGCCCTACAAATTTTCAGAGCATAGTGGGAAACAGGAACTGTTAAAATTTGAAACTCTACTAAAGTACTTTCTTCCTCTTCCGGTAAAAGAAAATATATTACTTTCTAGGAAGTTTACTATTTTAAAAAACATACAAAAAAATCAGGGTTGGGAACTCACAACTAAAATGTGGGTTCCATCAGCTCATCTTAGGAGAAAAGATATTTACTTACAGATGGAAAGCCATAGAATGCCTCTCTGACACCTCTTAAAACTGTATAGGAATTGTTTCAAGCAGGGAGAAAGGCTATTTTTTCTGAGAAGACATGCCATATTACATAAAATGTCTCAAAGGTTTACATATTCTTTTGACTACATGGACATCTGTACTTACTGATCCTGATCCCATATAAGCTGGCAAGAAATTGATACCTATAATTAATCAATCATAGGTAAAATTTTCTAGAGTAAGAGGCTGAAGTTAAACAATCACATAAACTTTGAGTCATTGTATCACAGGGCACCATTCGATTTATGTGGAAAAAAGCTGCTCTCAATTTTCAGTTGACAAAAGAGCAGTTGAGAAAAGACGATGCGCTTGTGAAAAGTAGAAACTAACAAAGGGTCAGCACTCTAAAGGCAGGAAGGCAACTGAAAAGCTGTTTTGATAGTTGGGTAAAGATGAGGGGAAAAAAGACTGTAAATGAGAGGAAGTTGTGATGAAAGGGTAGAATAAAGTGTTTGAAAATGGTAAAGTGAGAGGTTTAATTAACATGGAAAGAGCAGGAAAGAGATAAGTTATTTAGTTAGGTAGGAAATTATAAAGAAATTTTAGTAGTGTAAGAACATAATTTGTATTTTAATTTGCAAGGGCCAAGGGATGACATTATTTGAAGAATGACAGTTTTATTGTTTTAACATTTTAGATATAAGAAGCTCCATTTGTCTGAAATACAAATTGGTACAAGTTTCTATTAATATGATAATAATATACATTAGACAAATTGGCAAGCAGGGATCTGCCTTTCATTAACCTTTTGTTATAACCTTAAAAACAAAACAGAACAAAACAAAAAAAACCCTGAGGCGACCCGGCGCAGTGTTTCACACCTGTAATCCCAGCACTTTGGGAGGCCGAGGCAGGCGGATCACTTGAGGTCAGGAGTTTGAGACCAGCCTGGCCAAAATGGTGAAACCCCGTCACTATCAAAAATACAAAAATTAGCCGGGTGTGGCGGCAAGTGCCTGTAGTCCCAGCTACTCAGGAGGCTGAGACAGGAGAATCGCTTGAACTCAGGAGGCAGAGAGTGCAGTGAGCCAAGATCGTCCCACTGCACTCAACCTGGACAGCACAGCAAGACTCTGCCTCAAAAAACAAAACAAAACAAAACAAAAACAAAAACAACATTGAAAACTAGGGTGAGTACTGTGGGTCATGCCTATAATCCCAGCACATTGGGAGGCCGGGGTGGGCGGATGACCTCAGGCCAGGAGTTTGAGACCAGCCTGGCCAACATGGCGAAAAACCATCTCTATTAAAAATACAAAAATTAGCCGGGTATGGCGGCGGGCGCCTGCAATTCCAACTACTTGGGAAGCCGAGGCACGAGACTTGCTTGAACCTGGGAGGCAGAGGTTGCAGTGAGCCGAGATCAGCACCACTGAACTCCAGCCTGGGCAACAGAGCGAGATTCCGTCTCAAAAAAAGACTTTTAATATTTCAAACTTTAAGCAAGATCATAACTGTATAATGTTAAGATGACCAGAGTATTTGAAACAGTTACAAATTGGTCTTTTTTGTTGTTGGTGGTGGTGTTCTTTAATCTTGGACTCCTAACTTGAGCAAGAAAATGTAAATACAGAAAGTTGCAAAACCAATGTTCCTTAATTAGGAACTATGTGAGTAGTTTAACATTACAGTTTCTAAAAGTCACACGTGGTATACATTCTAACGAGTTTTACTTTCTTTTATTTAAACTACGTTGAAATTGACATATAACTTTCCTAATAATCACTTCATAGGCTGGTAATCCTATGTTCTGGATTTTCCAGGTCACTTCAGATTCAAATTTTTTTTCTAATGTCAAATGGTGTGTCTAGATTTTGGTTTGGAAAACAGGGTCACTAAATTTGTAGACTAACTTGAAACAGTATTGACCTTTGGCAATACGTATCAATTCTATTTCTTGGCCATGATTAAGTAAAACAAAACCAAAGTTCACTATATGAATTTACCTAACTTAAAAATTTTTTTTTACCTATTTATTTTAAAATAATTTAAGAACACTGTAGTAATTTACAATGTAAAAAGCATTCCTAATATGGTGTTTTATAGACACAAACACATACATAGCTAGCACACTTACAGAGAGCTACTCACCCTTGCCATACAGAAAATGCAAAACAACACACTTAAGAGATACTGTAATTATATATTATGTGGTCAAAACTAAAGAAGATATAAATATGCTTGTGTTAATGAAAAAGGATTTGGTGGTCTTTCCAATTTTTAATTTTTAATTTAAATTCCACAGACTGAAACCCATATATTTTTTTCTCTTTCTTGTTTTATTGTCTGGAGGCAAGTGTCATGAAACTCATATTCTTGATGAAGAGAAGCTGAGAGGACACACTGGCATTTGCTATGCATGTGACGATAATTATCTGAGTGAACTAAGATTGACTCTTTTCCTATGCCAAAACTGCTATTTTGCAAATAAAATTACTATCCTTTATAACATTACTTCGTTTGCTTATTGCTCTGCTCTTTATTCTTTCGTGTTTCAGGTAACCAATAAGAGAAAAAGTTTAAAAGTCCACTACGTCCAGAATGGCACTCAATAACTGAAAATTGAGGTAATTTTTCCGAAGTCCTTGTTGGAAGTACATCTACCAGTAGTGTGATCAGGCTCTCCCTCCCACATTTCCCTGCTAGTGAGGACAGGAGAAGCCCGGGGGTGCTGCTGCAACAGCGGTGGGAGTGGGAGATAGGATATTACCCGCTTGACACTTCTGCACTCCTGCTACGAATGATTCACTCCGGTTTGGCACATTTGTTGCAAGGAAATCTCCTCCCGCCGCTTCCTTGTTCGAGCTCCTCTCGGGCTGTCTCCTGTGCTTTGGCCTTTAAGGAGAAGCGAGAGCAGGTGGGCACACAGGAGCTCGCCGAGTCCTCCTCCCCCTGCTCCTTCCCTAATTTAGCAGTACTTCCGGCCGCGTGACATCATCCCCCGCACCCCGGTGACGTGAGCAGCGGGTGACGTGTGTGCGGAGAGGAGCGCGCTGACGTTGCTATTTAAAGGTCCTCCTGCGGGGAGGATGGAGACACAGCGCGAGCACCTGGTGTGGGGCGCGGAGGAGGCTGTGGCGGCCGGGAGCGGGGCCAAGAGCCAGCGGAGGAGCAGAGCGCACGGCCCGCCAGCCGCCGGCCTCTAGGGGAGGGGGGAAAACAAGGACGGACGGACTGAGGGCCTGCCGCCGGCCCAGCTCCCCACGAGGGCCGCTCGGCCCCGCACCACCATACTCTCCGCCGCCTCGCGGCTGCTGCTTGCTCCCGCTGCCCACTGCCCGCAGGGCCCGTCGGGCTCCCGGGACCCGTCCGCGAACCAGCCCCTAGTCGCGGCTCCGCGGCGGCCACGGCCTCCCGCCCTCTCCCGCGAGCAGGGGGAGGTACCGCCCTCGCCCCCCCGTTCTCTCCGCCCCCTTCCCGCCCCCCGCAGCCCACTGCCGCCGCGCTCGCCTCACGCCGGCGGCGCTGACTGGGAAAGCAGCACCCTCCGCTCTGCCAGCCGGCCGGTGCAGGCGGAGGCAGCGGCGGGCTTCAGGCCGCCGGGGCTGGCGCTGCTCTGCCCGGCGGGAGCCGGAGGCCGGCGGAGGCGGGCGCTGATGGAAGTGTGAAGAGGCGGCGGCGGGGCCCGGGGAATGTGAGGCGGCGCGTGGCGGCGGCGCGGAGCGTGAGAGACGAGGAGCAGGGGTGGGGGCGCTGGAGCGGCGGCTGCGCTTCGGCTTCGAGCCCAGCTCTCCTGGCCCCGACGCGGTCTTAGCCTCCCGCCTTGGCTCGGGCAGGCGCCCGTCGACCCTTCGGCCCCTTTCGCCCGCCCTGGAGCTGGGGGCAGGGCGCCAGTGGAAGCGTGGGGCTTGGCTCTGTGATTCATTCATTCTCCGCCGACGGGAGCCTCAGATCCGCTGTGCTCTGAAGAGAGGAGGGAAGAGGGGGCAGCCGCGAATGAAGGGCCGGGCGCGAGCCGGGCTCCATTGTGCTCGGCGGCGGGGGGCGGGAAGGGGCTGAGGGAGGTGGGATCGGGCCCCCTCCTCCAGCTCCCCGGCGTGCGCTGCGCCCCCAGCCTGCTGCCAGCCTGGAAATGGCTCCGTTTATTCTCCTCGGGAGAATGAATCGATCCTGCCCAGCCTTCTCTTCCTCCTCCCCACCTCTTCTCTGCTCCGAGTCTTAGGAGAAGAAACATTAAAAAAGACAGATTCCAATGTGGAGTGCCGTGCAGGTTGCGAGCTGCCGGGTTTGCACTTCGAGGAGATTTTTCTATGTAGTTTTTTTCCTAATGTGAGCGCAGGGAAGCCGTGGCATTACTGCTTTTGGGATTTTTATTCACGTGCACGTCGCGTTTGGTTGCTCGCTCCACCCCCGGGGACCTGGTGTGGTGGAGAAATTTGAACCCGCAGCCTTAGCTCTGAAAAGGCCGAGTTACCTGGCTCTCCCTGAGTGTCGAGGAGGACATGAGTGAAATGACCAGCGAACTCATTTTTTATAGGACTCGGTGAAGCCGGATTCTGCATTTTCCTACTTGTAGACTCGTTTTGTGGAATAGAATTGATCGCTGTCACCTCCGCAAAGCGTTTTAACTCGAATAAGCAAATGCCGCCTCTGTTTGAACGTTTTGGTATTTACAAGAAAGAAATCATTTTACCTAAGAGAACTAATTGAATTGGCAGCATCCTTGAAATACCTCCGGACAAGGATCTGGGGGTGGGGGTGGAAAAGCAACTGCGAAATAGCAGACGGAGAAATTCCTTTGGAAGTTATTCCGTAGCATAAGAGCTGAAACTTCAGAGCAAGTTTTCATTGGGCAAAATGGGGTAAGGATTTTTGTGCTTAACACAGCTTCGAATCTGTTTATGTATGTGTATTATTGAGCGGTGGTGGTGATTGCGTTTTGTGTTTTCAAACAAACTTGCCACCTTGCTAAGCTGGTCATACTTTAAAGAAACAGGCATGCTAACCTTTTAGGTTATTTTTGCATTTTTGTAGAGCGGTACCAGAGGTCCTAATTAAACACATATATCGTTTGTAACTTGAATATGGATTTGTGAGTAATATTTACAAACACAACGCATTCTGCACTTTACTGGTCAGACTGCTGCATCAGTTTGTAATCAAAATCACATTATCTTAGCTTTTGCTGATGGTTATCTTTCAAAGAGAAGTACTGCACTGTCTCAGTACTTTTAGATAATCAGTTGCACAAAGGAACGATTGTAATGAGTGGTTAGACAACAGTCCTTGAAAGTGATCCAGAGTAAATTGTTGCCCTCACGGTGCCCTCTCTTTTGCCCTTGAATATCCAAAGCTAAAATGTATAGAATTGATTTACTGGGACGTTAAAACGAAAATCTGAAATTCAGTCTCACTGATGCGGTCATCACGATGCGGGTGCATTCCGTACGAAAAGGCTTTTTGTTTAAGGAACTTGTTCACTCCTTTTGTTTTTCGCTTTTAAGCTCAGCCCTTCAGTTTGTGTTAACAATATCAGATCTACACCTTCCTTCGGACCCAGAACCAACCGAGAGTGCATTTTCCAGTCTTTTATTAACTCTTCACACTGTGGGTTGATGAAATGCTAGTGACACTTCCTAATTTAAGCTGGAAACCCATAATATATTAATCGAGTAATCTGATTTCATTGACAGATTGTCATTGGTTTTTGGCGGAAGAACTTCCAGAATTTTCTCTCTTTGTGTGTGTGTGTGTCGTTGAACAAACACATCTAAAGTGTAGTTGAGGGACAGGTTTTGAAAGAATGGACTCTGAAATTCATTGTGATGGTTTAGGGATGTACACACGCTTGAAACTTTCTGAGGAAAGTTCCTGAATAGTACCTTCTTTTTGGAGTTAGAATTTGAAGTTTAATATGCATAACTTTGAAAATTTAGAACATGTTGTAGGAGACTTTCCTCAGAAATTAATGACAAAGTGATAATGGTTTTAAAAACTTGAATGACAAGTGATGAGAGTATATATAACTTGCATGATTTGGGGGTACTGCTAAGAGTAATTAAAATGCCTCATTCTATTTCTAGCGCTGCTATTAGTAGCTTAGTGATCTGAGGCAAATTGCTTAACCTCTGTGGACTCTATTTCTTATCTGTAAAATGAAGGAATTAGAGATGACTTAAAGATTTCTTCAAACTGTAAAAAACGAATTATTTTCTTTTTATTCTCCTCATTTTAATGATCACTAGTTGGTTTCTGGAAGTCGATCTTTCTGATGGAGACCTTTTTCTCTCTAAGCAGTTTAAGCACTTAACGCTGAAAAATAATGGCATTTGAAAAATGTTCTGGATGAATTGCACCAATTTTACATGAGAAAAATACTGAAAAATACTACTGTTCAAAACCTTAGAAATATGGCTTCCCTTGAGCATCTGCAGCTCTGTTTAAAACGTGTTGGAGGAAAAAAAAATCAAGCAGCAGTTTTTCATGTTGATGGCTGCATTTTGTCTAGACTGTGGAGTAGTAGCATCATGGAAGAAAATCAGTTTTCCACAACCTTTAAGCTGCATGAATGCCTGTCATTTTACCAAGGGAAGCTTAGGCTGAATTTTTTTTTTCCTGCCTCAGGTTTATTTGTACAAATAGCACGGGAGGACCCCAGCTCCATGCAGGTGGCAGCCTGGTTGGGGGTTGCACCAGTCCTGTCCTCACGTTGGCAGACAGATATCTAATCTGAAGCCTTTGTAGGGGCCTGGGCACCTTTGGGAGCCTTAGCTGGAACTGAAGCTGGAGCTGCAGCCTGGGCCTTGGTTTGATCCTTGTCCTTGGCCTTTGGCCAGGACAGCCTGAGCCCCTTGGCAGTGCGGGCATGAGCATGCTTCCCAAGCTTGGGGTGGGCAATGTAGTCAAGTTGATTGAGCTTGCGGATGACACCCTTTGGGATCTTGGGCTTAACCTCCTTGGGCTTTATGAGGGCATTGATAACCTTGGCACATGTACTCATGGCCTTGGCACTGTTAGCCTGCATCTTTTTTAGGCCCTTCTTGTTGTGTTTCTTGGCAAAGCGCATGTTCCTCAGGAACTTGGGGTCCACCCCCTTAAGAGATTCGTATCTTTGTGATTGGGATTTCTTGATACCATTTCTGTGCCATTTTCGGGACTGGTTGTGTGTGGTGTGGTTGTTGGTCTTGGTCATGTTTGCACCTTAAGCCGCGACTCCTGAAGTGCCTAGAACCGGAAGAGACAGGATGAATTTAATACTGAAGGGGCTACTGTTTAAAATGGGAAAGTAAGCTCCACACATAACATGTATTTAGACATTTAACATAATTAATTTGTTTATAAATGAATGTATCTGTCCTTTAGTTAATAAAGTCCTATATATGGACTGAGGAGAAAAAGGAGCGAGCATTTTGTGGTGCTATGTTTTTTGGAAAGCTTGTGTTTGGGGCTATTACCCTTTCTCATTGATAGTGCCTTGTTTTATCTGAGTTGAGAGAGGGAGGGTAGGTGGAAGTAGAAGAGCGTACAGCAAAGCAAAGGCATTTGCTGATGTTTCTACACTTCATGCGTATTTATGCCTAATAAATGTTTGTGGAATTCGCATAGCTGCGTGGGCCTATTTCAAACAAAAGGAAACAGGGCTTTAAATGGCCTTTAAAGCTTTACCTTAGCAATCATTAATTACCTTGCTGTAATAGATATCTAACATTTAATACTCTGGGTAAAGTGTTTCATATATTACAACTTTGTTTTTTAAACTAATGTTAGGTTATGATAAGGATTTATCTTTGTCTTAATTGTAGATTATTATTGCAAGTCTAGGGGCAGTCTAAGCAAAGGAATTATTTTTAATAAAATCAGTGATTGGGCAGAAAAAAATTATGGCTCCCCTAATAGTAGTTTATGAACTTTGTGGAAATGGAAAAGAACAGCTGAAACTTGACAGTTGGCAAAGTCTGTCAAAGTATCTTGGATGTTGCATGAACTGTTAATTGCAGTGAAGGCAACTAAAGTATGGGTTTGTAAAATAGGTGTATCAGATCCCCTAAAAATTAAGGCATTCAGATATATAAAATGAAGTTTCTGAAAAGTTTTGAAACCTCTGTGAGAAGCCCCTGTTAGGTATGACCCCCAGCCCCCACCTCCAAATAGTATCTCATAATGACAGCAGTGAATCAGTAGCTATTTCAGAACTATTAGAGTAGGCAACAGAAATCAAGTAACCTCAACCAGTTATTTCATGACACCCTTTGTTTTTACTTAGCTCATATTGGTAACCTTGTGCCATCAGCAATGGTAAAGAATTCTTTCCCTCCCTTCTCTTATTAAGAGCTGCTTATAAATAAAATAGGGCTCTCCCTGCTAATGAAATCTGTTAATGCTGTTTCTGATTTACCTCACCTGCCTGTGGGAACTTCTGGAGTCCTTCCTCGGCCTCTTTCCCCAGGTAACTTCTGGAAGCGTGGAAATGAGTGCTGCTACATTGCAGCCCAAACTGAGTCTCTTTGCTGAAAGACAGGAAGCTGACACCTCCTTCTGCCTCAAACTGCAGGATTCTGCTCTCTAGGGGTTGTAGCAAAAATGTGAAAATCTTGATTCCAGCACTATGAAGGGGTTTTATTGCAAAGATAACCACCCTATCATTTCTGACAACAGACAAATTAGATGCAAGTCCTTGGTTCTTCATTTGTTCATTTTACCAACTTCGAACCTATGTTATAGTGCACGTACTTAGCTCAGTGCTGCCGGCAGGAAGGCTAGTACAGTGTACTCCTTCCCTTAGTGAGTTTATACTTTAGAAGTTGGGAAGACAGTCAAGCCTAAAATTAAAATGTGCAATGAAATTTTGTAGGAGCTGTAATATAGGGCATTATGGAGACACAAAGTGGGTATTGGGGCATTAGCTGCTGAGGGAAGGATAAAAAGGCTTTGTAGAGGAGGTGATAGGTGTTAAATACTGAAAGATGAGTACAAGTGAGCCTCTTAGAAAAATTAGAGGGCATTCAAGGCAGAGGGAACAGTGATTGACACCACTAAAACGAGGAACTGCAAATGAGTTTGGCATGACAAGCTTGTTTGCTTGAGCCAGCTCCCTTTGGTGTAGCAAGAGATAGGTCTAGAGCCTTATTACGCAGGGGCTGGGTTGGAGAGCCATGTAGATCAAATGAAAGATTGGATTATCCTGTAGTCTAGTGTGTTTAGAGGTTTTTTTGGCTATGACCCTTTGGAAAGATAAGCATCTTTACATTGCAACCCAGTATGCTTGTATATAAATGATAAAATGTCACTACATAATACCCTTGCTTTGTGTGGTACACTCTGGTAGTTTCTATTGTGTTCCATTCTATTTTATTTTTAAGATAGACTGATGATGGTGACCCACTCAATTTATTTAATGACGCTGTGGTAGCAACTGGTAATTTGAAAAGCACTTCTCTTCTCTGTGAAGATTACTAAAGGGTTTTAAGCAGAGTAAGAACATGATCAGGGAAGCAGAATAAGATAGCAGTTTTAAAAATCATTTAAAATTCAGTTTTGTGTCTTACATCGTGTGGAAACACCAAGCCAGAACAATGAACTATGGCTGGGTAGAGGAAGTGGATAGTTGGGCAGGCCCTGGAAAGTTCCGAAGTAGGGAGGGGAGAGATGGTGACTGAGAGATGTGTAGTTGACTGAATGCAGCTTCTTCAGAATTAGGACATTTCATGTGCAGAGGTAATAATGTAGCAAAGAGCATGGTATGTTCTTAGCAGAGTCACTAACTGTGGGTCCTAAAATAGTGAATTTGGGAGTTAAGGGGTTGACAGAAGAAACTGTCTTTATTCATAGTTTATAGTGTTGAGTGATGAAACATCTCAGAAGAAAAGGTGGTTATATCCCGAAAGGTCTGACCTCTCTACTGCCATGTGATTTTTTTTTTTTAGTCTTTAGTGTTTAGTTGAAGTATTTGTTTTTAGTTACTGGATTGTTATTTTGGATTAATATGACTAACTGGACAGAAGAGTAGGGAAAATGAGTGGTGAGTACTTAATGTTTTCTGATGTAATTTTTTTCTGATGTAGTTTTTAAATGACTATAAAACATTTTATGTAGATTTATATCTCAGGACATATCTAGTGGAATGAAATGTGCAGCTTTTTTGTGTTGCATATTTGTAATGCCTTATGACCTGTGGCTAATATTTCTATTTGTTTTTGAAAAGTTGAGTGCTTTTGAGGCATTGCAAAGTTTCAGGTCTGTTAAATATTTTCATTTCAAAAGAATCTACATGTGATAAGGAATATTTATGTAGATTTTAGCCCATCTACAAGAATTCAGATAAAATTTTCACATGTCTTGTTGAATGAGTATTGCAAGAGTAGGTAAAACTTTTTTGTTTTGTTTTGTTTTGTTGGAGACAGAGTCTCGTTCTCTCGCCCACGCTGGAGTGCAGTGGCGTGATCTGGGCTCACTGCAACCTCTGCCTCCTGGGTTCCAGCATTTCTCCTGCCTCAGCTTCCCAAGTAGTTGAGACTACTGGTGTGCGCCACCACGCCCGGCTAATTTTTCCTTTTTTTAGTAGAGATGGGGTTTCACCATATTGGTCAGGGTAGTCTCAAACTCCTGACCTCGTGATCTGCCTGCCTCAGCCTCCCAAAGTGCTGGGATTACAGGTGTGAGCCACCACACCCAGCCAAGAGTAGGTAAAACTTTTTAAAAACTAATAATTCAATGGTCTTCAGTATGTGAATAAAATCATGTATATATATATTTAATTATTTATTTATTTGAGACAGTGCTGTGGCCCATGCCGGAGTGCAGTGGTGCCATCATGGCTCACTGCAGCCTTGACCTCTCAGGCTCAAGCAGTCCTCCTACTTTAGCCTCCCGAGTGGCTGGGTCTATAGGCTCACAGCACCATGGCAGGCTAATTTTTGTACTTCTTGTAGACATGGGGTTTCATCAGGTTGCCCAGGCTGGTCTTGAACTCCTGGACTCAAGTGATACATCTGCCTTGCTGTGAGCCATCACGCCTGGCCAAAATCATGTATTTTAATCTTACTTTTTATAGCACACCTCTCCATAGTCTATAAAATTAGGACATCCATGATGACTCTCTGTTAAAAGAGTCAACTTTATTGATGAACTTATGTTCTTAATTTTAACATTTCATACCTTTTGATACCCGTTTTCCCATCTGTCCTGAGTGTAACACATTGGTCATTTCTGTGCTTCTTCATGAAATGTCTGAGAAAGAAAAAAAAGATAAGAATCAATGCGGCTTGTTTTAAGCAGTATTTTTGAGGGAAATTATTGACACAAATAATCTTTTTTGTTTTGCCTTTTTCTTCTATTTGCATTTTTAAAAATCTGGTTTTTAAAAGTTTTTAAAAATTATTCAGTTCTCTGGTAAGTACAATTTAGAATTAATTTAATTTTTTTTGTCTGCTAAACACTTCGGATAATATAATTAATTTTATAGGGTCATCTTTTTAACTCTTCTTTCAGTGAGGTTTTGTCCGCCCAATAATGGATTATGAAGCCAGTATGGATCTTGTGTAGCTAAAATAATTTTATATATAGAACTAACATTTGACTTAGTTAAGAACTGAATTTTATTTACCCTTATTTATGTTTTTTTCTGTCAAGGTAGACTACTAAAGGAAGGCAAAAAGTCATTGTTTTCTGTCTTGTATCAGAAAATAAAATTGTTTATAAAGCCCCCCCAAACCAGTAATCTAATCAATGTTTTATCTTCATAGTACACTTACCTTTGCATTTTCTCTACCTTTTAAAAAATCACCTTTATCTCTTAACACCTAATATTAATATTAGCTTAAAAAATTAGCTCGGCTTTACGAACATCTTATTTTAATGTTCTTCCATAAACCAAGAAGAGTTTCAGTGTTATCTTTTGAGAAGTGTTGGCACCAAGTCCTGCAGGCACAAAAGTTGTAAGAATTGAGGGCTTTTTGTAAAGTTACCAAGCAAGAGTTGCGTAGAAATTAAACACAAACAAAAAACTGTGCTTAGGGAACACAGATACTAAAGCAATTTCATTACTTTATAAGGTCATTGAAAGTCATGTTTATTGTCATGTCTGTTGGCATGTCTGGATCCATGTGGTCACATGCCTTAGAGTCCAGAGGCCTGTAGAGGCAAATGTCCTTGATTTCCACCCCCCTCCATAGAATAGTTTGTTCCTAATTTGTCATTGTCTAGTTGGGGAGTCTTTTTTGAGACAGAGTCTTGCTGTGTCACCCAAGATGGAGTGAAGTGGCACAATCTCAGCTCACTGCAACCTCCATCTCCCAGGCTCAGGTACTCCTCCTGCCTCAGCCTCCCTAGTAGTTGGGACTACAGGTGCGCCACCACACCTGGCTAATTTTTGTATTTTTGGTAGAGGTGGGATTTCACCATGTTGGTCCTGACCTCAAGTGATCCACCCACCTCGGCCTTTCAAGGTGCTGGGATTATGGGCATGAGCTACTGCGCCCAGCCTAATTGGGGAATCTCAATAGAAGTCTACTGAGAGATATAACTCTGATACATATCTCTTTGGGTATTATACATTGTACTTCCTAACCCACAAGTTCATAGTGCAGTACACATGTGCAATATTAGGTGAAAGGATTTGTGGGAATTAGCGCTCATATACAGAAAATCCTGATTTCTAGCAATTGGGCCAATAGTTGGATATACCAATTATTTTTCTGATAATTTTTCTAGGTAAATTTTTGAATTACCTTTATATTTACATATATCTCAATCTTAAGTCGTTATTGTCTTTCTTCTGTTTTATTTAGGTATTTATAAGGGTTGTTCTGAACAATACTTTCTTTGTGTGAGTGGGAATTTTCTGCCCAGTTACTTTCCAGTTTCCCTCGTTAGACTCTTAATAATGATCTTTAGGACATGACTATCAAAGACCTCAAAATACTCATATTAGACATTTCTGTCAGTCAGTCTTCCTGGAAGATAAGTCTGTACATTCCTAAATGTATATGGGACAATTATTTTGAACCTATTATAATATTTAAGTTACTTAACCTATCCCTTTACCTTTCTGTGCTTTTTTTTTTTTTCTACTTATTCCTTTGTAAAAACAGAGCTGTTTTCTTTCTTACTCCGTTATGAATCACTGTCTCATGGCTTTTAACATTAAAATTTGTGTGCTTTGCTTAATCACTTTGCCAGCTCCCAAGATGTTTACAGATTGAGGATTCCTCCTACTCTTGTTTACTCAGTATTGCCAGGGATCTGTATACATTAAGCTCAATGGGACTACTCCCAAGTCACTCTTAAACTCATCTTTCTTGAGATTCTGTTGATAAAAAAAAAAAAAAAAAAAAAAAAAAAAAAAATTCTAGATCTTGCAGGCTGCTGTTTTCCTTACCCAGCTGATAATCTGTAAGATTTTTAGTTGTGTATTTCATTGTTGCTTTCATTTAGTATTTTACTATTGTTAAATTGATATTTATTGCTATGCCTATGTTAGTATAGTGGAAATAGACATTAATGATGACATTGCTGTTTAATTGTATTTTGCAACATTTTAGTACAGATGCCCTTGAACAACACATGTTTGAACTGTGTGGGTTCACTTATATGCAGAGTTTCTTCCACCTCTTGTTACTCCGAGACAGCAAGACCAACCCTTCCTCTTCCTCTTCCTCAGCCTACTCAATGTAAAGATGAGGAAGATAAGAATATTTATGATGATCCACTTCCACTTAATAGATAGTAAATACATTTTCTCTTATGATTTTCTTTTTTCTTTTTTTTGGAGGCGGAGTTTTGCCCTATCCTGCCTGGCTAATTTTTGTATTTTTAGTAGAGATGGGGTTTCACTGTGTTGGCCAGGCTGGTCTTGAACTCCTGACCTCGGGTGAACTGCCTGCCTCTACCTCCCAAAATGCTGGGATTACAGGCGTGAGCCACTGCACCCGACCTCTTTCCTTTTTTTTTTTTTTCTTTGCGACAGAGTCTCACTCTGTCACCCAGGCTGGAGTGCAGTGGCGCGGTCTTGGCTCACTGCAACCTCTGCCTCCTGGGTTCAAGTGATTCTCTTGCCTCAGCCTCCTGAGCAGCTGGGATTATAGGCGCATGCAGCCACGCCTGGCTAATTTTTGTATTTTTAGTAGAGACGGGATTTTGCCGTGTTGGCCAGGCTGATCTCGAACTCCTGACCTCAAGTGATCTGCCTGCCTCAGCCTCCCAAAGTGTAGGGATTTACAGGCATGAGCCACCATGCCTGGCCTGATTTTTTTAATAACATGTTTTTTTCTCTAGCTTACTTAATTGTATGCGTACAGTATATAATACATACACAAAATATGTTAATTGACTATGTTATCAATAAGGTTTCCAGTCAACAGTAGGCTATGAGTAAAGTTTTTGAGGAGTCAAAAGTTACATGCAGATTTTTTACTGAGCATGGGTCAGTGTCCTTAACTCACAAATTGTTCAAGGGTTAACTGTATATTCTGAGTAATCAGTGTAAAATCTAGGATGTTACATTATAGGCTATTCATGTGGTAGAAGCTATCCCAAAGAATGTTTTCAAAGATGGTACAGTGGTCAGTTAGAAATCAGGATACGAAATTGTATGTTCTGAATGACTTCAAGTATATAAAATTCTGTGTATGCATAAAAATGTTTGAAGGAGACTCATGAAAGTGCTACCATGTTTATTTCTGGGAGATAAGATTGTAAAATTTTGTTTTTTAGTCTTTCTGAATCTTGTAGTTTCTCTATAATGAACATATTAAGTTTTAGAACTTCTCTTGGGTTTTAAGGGTAAGGGTATTAAAAAGAGAACTTCTCTTGGATTTTAAGGGTGAGGGTTTAAAAAAAAATGTTGATTACAGTAAAATGTTATCAGGACTGGCAGGGCGTGGTGGCTCATGTCTGTAATCCCAGCACTTTGGGAGGCCAAGTCAGGCGGATCACCAGGTCAAGAGATCGAGACCATCCTGGCCAACATAGTGAAACTCTGTCTCTACTAAAAATACAAAAATTAGCTGGGCTTGGTGGTGCACACTTGTAATCCCAGCTACTTGGGAGGCTGAGCCAGGAGAATTGCTTGAACCCAGGAGGCAGAGGTTGCAGTGAACCAAGATTGCGCCACTGCACTCCAGCCTGGTGACAGAGCCAGACTCTGTCTCAAAAAAAAAAAGTTATCAGGACCAGTCACTGTTCTTACATCTGGATACTTACAGATATTTGTATCAATTTTAGCTTTATCTCAAATTTTATCTCATTCTTTTCAAGATTGGCTAAAGAAGCAGTTACTCTAGTGCCAGCAAAACTTGTTTAAGTGTAAGGAGTATTTCTCTTGTCAGTTATTAGAGTATTAGCACTAAACTACTTTTTGTGGAGAAGGAGATGCAGCCCAAAGGGAAACTGTGACTATGGGAGGTTATGCAGCTTTGACATGGCAGATCATGTGCTGGATCCCCCAGCTACTTGGGGCTCTTAGCATTAGAACAGGTGCTCCTCAATGAATGCTGACATAGATACAGATTGATTTGGAGAAGGGTTTCTAACTCCTTATAGTGGTTTACAAAGACTTAATTTTACTGCAAACTTAGTTTCTTATAGATGAGTTCATTAAATGTATGTTGTTTTCCTTCTAGATGGTACTGAAAAAAGCTGCATTTTAATTTTAGTGTAAGTAAGTCTCCCACAATACATTATACAATTGTCCCTTGAACATGGTGGGCGTTAGAGGTACTACTTGCCCCACCAACTCACATTTAACTTTTGACTCTCCCAAAGCTTAATTAGTAATAGCCTACAGTTGACTGGAAAGCCTTATCAATAACATAAACAGTTGATTAACTCACAATACATTATACAATTGTCCCTTGAACATGGTGGGGGTTAGAGGTACTACTTGCCCCACCAACTCACATTTAACTTTTGACTGTCCCAAAGCTTAGTTAGTAATAGCCTACAGTTGACTAGAAAGCCTTATCAATAACATAAACAGTTGATTAACACATATTTTGTATGTTATATGTTTTATATGCTGTATTTGTACAATAAAGTAAGCTAAAGAAAAGAAAGTGTTATTAAAATCATAAAGAGCCAGGCGCAGTGGCTCACGCCTGTAATCCCAGCACTTTGGGAGGCCCAGGCAGGCAGATGGCTTGAGCTTACAAGTTTGAAACCAGCCTGGGCAACATGGTGAAAACCAGTCTTTACAGAAATACAAACATTAGCCAGTTATGGTGGTACACACCTGTAGTCCCAGCTACTGGGGAGGCCGAGGTAGGAGGATGGCCTAGCCTGGGAGGCGGAGATTGCAGTGAGCTGAGATCCTGCCACCGCACTCCAGCCTAGGTAATAGAGTCAGACCTTGTCTCTCTCACACACACACACACACACACACACACACACACAAATGGCTGGGTGCAGTGGCTCACGCCTATAATCCCAGCAGTTTGGGAGACTGAGGCAGGTGGATCACTTGAGGCCAGGAGTTTGAGACCAGCCTGGCCAACATGGCAAAACCCTCTCTCTACTAAAAATACAAAAATCAGCTGGGTGTAGTAGCGCACACCTGTAGTCCCAGCTACTCAGGAGGCTGAGGCTGAATTTCTTGATCCTGGGAGACAGAGGTTGCAGTGAGCTGACATCATGCCATTGCACTCCAGCCTGGGTGACAGAAATTCTGTCTCAAAAGAAAAGGAAGAGAAAACATATTTACTGTTTATTACATGGAAGTGAATCATCTTAAAGGTTGTCGTCTTCATTGTCTTCACACTGAGTAGGCTGAGGAAGACAGGAGGGATTGGTTTTGCCATCTGTGGCGGCAGAGGCATCTGCATTAAAAGCCTGTTCAGACAAATATCCTTTCTCCTCAATGATTTTCCTAATGGCATCTAGGAACTCATCTACTACCTTTTAGTGGGCAGAAGCTGCTTTTCCTGTTATCTGGACATTTTTTAAGCCAAAGCTCTTCTAATATTATCAAACCATCCTTTCCTGGCATTAAATTCTCTAGCTTTAGATCCTTTATCTTCTTTTTGCTTTAAGTTATCAAAAAACTGCTTTTTCTCGATTCATATTAAATAGCTATGGTTTTTTTTTTAATAGTAATCCTTCACCTACATAGAAGCTGCATTTTCAATATGAGAAAAAAGGTATTTTGCAAAAAGTGCAAGGTTTTTGTACCTGCTGGTATAGCTACAGAAATGGTTTCACAAATTTTCTTTTCTTTTTTTGCAATGGTCCTTACTCTGGGTTCATTTATCTTGAAATGGTAGGCAGCCACACCTGCAGACCTCAATCTGCAGCACATATCAGGCAGTTCAGCTTTTTCTTATAATAGCATGACTTTGCTTCTTGGGAGCACTTCCAGCATCACTAGTGGCACTTCATATGGGTCTCATGGTGTTATTCAAAGTTTATGGTATTGCACTAAAAAGGATGAAAAATATGCAAGAACCGTGATTTTACTGTTGTGATACACAATTTACTGTGGCATTTTAAGCAGTCACTCAGAGCACTTGAGTTCACTGCAATAGCAACAGGAGTTAGCTACAAATTTTTACAGTAGAACAGTATATACTAGTTAATGTTACGTGATGATGTAATACTGCATCTTTATGTGTATTTGCATTTTTCTAGATGTGCCATGTATGGTCTGTAAGATTTTGCCTACGTTTTGATAAATTTTAACTCTTTGTAATAGATTTGTGTATATTTTATGGTAGTAAATGAAAAAATAGACTAGAATCTACATATTTTATGCACGCATAATGCCTTTTTCATTTTTTCAATATTTCTAAGCTATGCAGTTAATCTGTAAGTTTTTTCAAATTATAGCAAATCTCCAAAAATTTTTCTAATACATTTATTGAAAAAAATCAGTTGTAAAACATTATTGTAAGTATACTGCTGCAGTTCAAATCCACGTTTAAGGGTCAACTGTGTTTTGAATACATTTAAGTACTTCTCGTAAATGATTTGTTATTACATGTTTTTGGTATAGAGTTTTCAAAGTTGATATTAACATGTAAATGCCATCAGTCGGCCTTGTTAACTGCCTTTGTAGTTACTGGGCACATGAGCCTCTGGAATACTTATGTATCTATTTACATAATACATAGGCAGGCTCTAGTTTTCTAAAGAATTCAGACCAGAAAAAGAAAGCTTGAGATGCTATCTTGAAACATTTTTCCTGGGGCTTAAAAGTGGAGACCTTGCTGGGGACGGTGGCTCACTCTTGTAATCCCAGCACTTTGGAAGGCCGAGGTGGGCAGATCACAAGGTCAGTAGATCAAGACCATCCTGGCCAACATGGTGAAACCCCATCTTTACTAAAAATACAAAAATTAGCTGGGCATGGTGGTATGCGCCTGTAGTCCCAGCTACTTGGGAGACTGAGGCAGGAGAATTGCTTGAACTTGGGAAGTAGAGATTGCAATGAGCTGAGATCGCGCCACTTTGCACACCAGCTGGCGACAGAGCGAGACTCTGTCTCAAAAAGAAAACAAAAACAAAAACAAACAAAAATAACAAAGTGGAGACCTGCCAGTAGAAGGACCAATTGTAGCATATTGTACAATTTCTGAATCATCCCAAGGTAGTTGATTTCCTCACTTGTAAGAGAAGATTGGACCATATTGTATCCATATTTAAAATTATTTTTTTGGAATTATCTTTCCCAGAGCTTTCAAACTCTTATGCTGTCATTGGCTGACCAGAAAAATGTATGATAGTATGAGGTAGAAGACAGTAGCGACTGGTGGGGACTGTAGGAAAGTGAAGAGAAGAGATCCTGCCTAAAAACATGCATATCCAGTGTATTCTTAAAACCCTCTGGCCAAAGAAAGATATCTGAAGCCTGATCCCTTATTCAGCAAACATTTTTTGAGTTCCTACTAGCAACTGTGATACTCTAATGTAGGTCAGATACAGGCAGTTTGGAAATGCTTTAACTCTTTTTTTTTTGAAACGGAGTTTCACACTTGTTGCCCAGGCTGGAGTGCAATGGCACGATCTCAGCTCACTGTAACCTCTGCCTCCTGGGTTCAAGTGATTCTCCTGCCTAAGCTTCCCGAGCAGCTTGGATTACAGGCATGCGCCACCACACCAGGCTAATTTTGTATTTTTAGTAGAGACGGGGTTTCTCCATGCTGGTCAGACCGGTCTGGAACTCCAGGCCTCAGGTGATTCGCCCTCCTCGGCCTCTCAAAGTGCTGGGATTACAGGGGTGAGCCACTCCACCTGGCCTGGAAATGCTTTAACTCTTGACTGAAGAAGGAAGACCAGAGCATCAGCATCTAGTGTGACAGTGGCAGAAATGCTTATTAGATCAGTGGTTCTCAATTTTGAACCTGCATGAGAATCACCTCGAGGCCTTGTTAAAAAGAAACACAGATTGCTGGACTTCCTTTACCCCCAGAGTTTTTGATTCAGTGGGTCTAGGAATGGGGTCCATGCATTTGCTCTTCTAACAGATTCCCAGGGCATGCTGATGCTGCTGGTCCAGGGAACTTCTTTGAGAGTGACTGCATTTGATAAATGCAGCTTACAAATCAAATGTGAGAAACTTTTGTCCATTCAAAAGCTTCAGTGACTCCTAAAGCATGCTTGCTTGCTTGCTGCCCCTTCCTTTTGAAGTTGCAAAAAGTAAGTTTGAACTAAGGGGGAAGAACTTGAGTAAACTGTCTTTTTTTTTTTTTTTTTTTTTTGGAGACAGAGCCTTACTCTCTCCTGGGCTGCAGTGCACGATCTTGGCTCACTGCAACCTCCATCTCCCGGGTTCAAATAATTCTCCTGTCTCAGCCTCCTGAGTAGCTGGCATTACAGATGCATACCCCCATGCCTGGCTAATTTTTGTTTTTTTTTTTTTAAGTAGAGACTGGGTTTTGCTGTGTTGGCCAGGCTAGTTTCAAAATCCTGACCTCAGGTGATCCACCCACCTCAGCCTCCCAAAGTGCGGGGATTACAGGCGTGAGCCACTGCACCCAGCCCTGTCTATTTTTTAATAAGCAAAAATATCCAAGACAACTTGAAACTGGTCTCTAATCTTTTTAAACCTGATTACTTGTAACAGTTATGCCCATTTCTTGGTCAGAGTTCCGCTTTTTGATATTTCTGAATGTATTGTTTTTTAAACTACCAGGTACTGCTTTGACTTCTGAAGTTTTCTGTTTTTGGAAGAAATCTTACTTCTAAGTTATCTATTTTGTCTAGATATCCTTAAGTTTATCCAGTGTTGTTGAAGCCTACATGTTTCTTTCTTTCTCTTTTCTTTTCCTTTCCTTCCCTTTCCCTTTCCCTTTCCCTTCCTTTCTTTTCTTTTCTGAGACAAAGTCTCACTCTGTTACCCAGGCTAGAGTGCAGTGGTGTGATCTTGGTTCACTGCAGCCTCCTGGATTCAAGCAATTCTCCTGCCTCAGCCTCCCAAGTAGTTGGGACTACAGGTGCATGCCACCACAACTGGCTAATTGTTGTATTTTTTAGTAGAGATGGGGTTTCACCATTTTGGCCAGACTGGTCTTGAACTTCTGGCCTCAAGTGATCCACCCACCTCCGCCTCCCAAAGAGCTGGAATTACAGGCATGAGCCACCATGCCTGGCCTGAAATTTTTCTATTCCCTAAATTGTCTTTCTTTTGTGTTCCTTTTTGTTGGTTTAGTTTCTTATTTCATTTTGGAAACTATTCTGGAATATCTGGTGAGCCTCAGCTGTGTATGATACTAAAAAGGTGATTAAAAGCTTTTTGTGAATCAGTGAGGCCTGTCACTAGTGGACTTCAACTTAGATATTTAGGTGGTGAACTGGCCTAAATTTTTTGGTTGGTTCCCAAGTTTGGGGAGGTCTGTTGTCTAAGATTGTAAGTTTTTCTATGACACTTTTCATTTTCTTTAGAGGAGAATCTTCCAGTGTAGAGTTCTAATCTTAACATTCTGAGAGCAAGGTAAGTATATTCTTCTGTTATATACCTCCGGGGCTTATCATCTGCTGTAATCTGAAAGTCAGGAATGGGAAGATTTTTGCGGGGACAAGGTTCTGTTTGCAGCCTTTCTCCTGGTGCTCCTATTTTAGGCCCCACTCCTGTCTTCTGCTATTGGAAAAGGTAGTTGATTGACTGTGGGAAGGGGTGGGAGTCTCATTTCTCTGTTATTTAAACCTTCAGTCAATTCCTCCATTTCAGTCGCATACTTCACACCTCCTCTGCAGTCCCTTTGCTTCTAAATTCTAGCCAGCAGGTTGTTCACTTAGTTCCCTCTTTGCAGGCACTTTTATTATAGTTTCCTTGGTTTTGGCAAACCAGGCACCATTCCTTCTATTTTCCATCTTTAATACATTTTGAAAACTGTATTAAAGTTACTTAAGAACTGCTGCTGCTTTTTACAGTCTTTGGTGTTATAGGTTTATACCTTGTTTTTCCCCCCTTCACTTTCATTTTAGTGGAATTTTGGAAAAGGAAGATAAATGAGTATAATTAATTTGCCATGTTTGACCAGAATCACTGAGCCCTTAGGTTTTGAATTTCTATAAGGCATCTTTCAGAACAGTGTCGGAATGTGTTGACACTGTTGACAGTTAATTGATTGGAATTTGGTGGATGATAAAAAGTGTTGGCTTTCTAAAAATCTCTCCCTGTAACCAACACCTGAAAATTCAATGCATGATGTAAGCATATCTTAAAATTAAAAACTTAAAATTGATTAATCCAAACCTAAGGAAAAGAGAGCACTGACTCAGCTGTGTCAGGTAACTAAGGTATTCCTACAGTTTGTCTCCTAACACTGTGCCTCATGAGCACTTGTAAAAAACAGTAAGCACTTAATTTATGTCGTGAGTCATGCCAGGCACTGGCAGTACAAAGATGAGTAGATAGCCATGTAAACAAGAAATTACAGTACTGTGATTTAAGTGCTGTAATAGAGATGTATGTTGTGTTTGGTAGCACAGAGAAGGAAGTGCCCACCTCTACCTTGGAAGGTCAGAAAGCTTCACATAGCCAGTCACGAACAAATAAGAGTTGGGGGAGGGGAAGATGTATGAGTGGTTGTTAGGGTATTTTAGGCGGAGAGGTGGCATGGGTAAAGCTTCAGAGGTGAATTACGCTAATTGGAAAGTTAAGGTAGTTAAGGGAGATGTGACTAGAAGGATAGAGGCCAGATCATGACTATGTCATGTTAAGAGGATTGTACTCTTCCTCTAGATTAATGTAATGGTCTTCAAAAATTTTATTTATTTATTTATTTATTTATTTATTTATTTATTTATTTATTTATTTTTGTGAGACAGAATCCACTCTGTCACCCAGGCTGGAGTGCAGTGGTGCAATCTCGGCTCACTGCAAGCTCCGCCTCCCGGGTTCACGCCATTCTTCTGCCTGTAGCTGGGACTACAGGCGCCCGACACCACGCCCGGCTAATTTTTTGTATTTTTAGTAGAGACAGGGTTTCACCATGTCAGCCAGGATGGTCTTGATCTGCTGACCTCGTGATCCATCTGCCTCGGCCTCCCAAAGTGCTGGGTTTACAGGCATGAACCACCGTGCTCGGCTATCTTCAAATATTTTTGATGCAGTACCCATATCAAAGATTTTGAACATCTTCCTTCATATGTGTATATTTATAAAATTACATGTACTCTCTGTATTAATATATAAATATACATATTTAATGTGTTTATAATAAAACATATAAAAATAGAAATGATAGAGGAGAATAGTAACTTCTTCCTGCAAACAACTTTAGAAGTGTTAAGTAATGGTGAGCAATAGAACAATTTTAAGTTGGTAGTTATTACCATGCTTGCATTTTAGATCAACTACTCAGGCTGCAATATGGAGGAATTTTTGGACTTGGAGAAGGCAGGGGTGTGTGTGTGTGTGTGTGTGTGTGTGTGAGAGAGAGAGAGAGAGAGAAAGACAGAAATGCTTGGGTGTCTCAGCGACACTTTTTTTTTTTTGAGACTGAGTTTCACTCTTGTTGTCCAGGTTGGAGTGCAACGGCGCAATCTCGGCTCACTGCAGCCTCTGCCTCCTGGGTTCAAGCGATTCTTCTGCCTCAGCCTCCGGAGTAGCTGGGATTACAGGCACCTGCCACCATGCCTGGCTAATTTTTGTATTTTTCAGTAGGGACAGAGTTTCACCATGTTAGGCTGGTCTGGAACTCCTGACCTCAAGTGTTCCACCCACCTTGGCCTCCCAAAGTGTTGGGATTACAGGTGTGAGCCACCGCACCCAGCTGAGACACTCAATTGCAAGATAGGTTAATTGCAGCAATTTAGTCAAAAATAATGACTTGAATTAAAACTGAGTAGAACAGGGCTTGAATTCAAGAGATTTAAGTAGTAATGTCTATAGGAGTTGACAGTGATCTAGATAGATATTATGAGGTAAAAGAGATTGCCTTGGTCAGCCACTAGTTGATAAAGGGAACCAAGAGTAGAGAAACAAATTTGTAGCAAGGTGAGATGACAAATTGAAGGAACCTTGAGATATTTGTGGTCAACCACGTGGGAATGCTTTATAATTGGATATTGTTGGTCTAGTATTCAGGAAAAGAGAACTGGGCTGGGGATAGAGTTTTGGGAGTCAGAATATATAATTTTTGGTTGGAGCTGTGAATGTGGATGAGCTCATGCAGGGTGTTTATATAGCAGATCAGGCATCTCTGGGAATAGTCATTTAAGGGGCAGCTGAGAAAGCCATCAGGTGAGAATAGTGTCAAAAGAGCCAAGAAAGGGAGTGAGTTTCAAGAAATGAGTAGTAGCCAGGATCAAATGTAGCAGAAACATCACATGAGGCAAGAAATAATTAGATTGGGTAAGTTATGGTCCTTTAACAATCTTACCTTGAATTTGAGAAGTCTAGGGTGGAAATCAAATTACCATGAATTGAAGATGTTGAAGGATGAGGAGCAGACACTAGAAATGTGTCTGCTTCTCCTTTAAGACCAAGCATCTTTGAAATAGTAGCTTCAGCAAGCTCTAGGGTTCAGGAAATTCTTTTGGTTTTGCTTACAGAATGGGATTAAGCATTATTTTTAGGATCTGGCAAAGGAGTCCATGGCAAGGTGTATTTAAAATATTAGAGTAGAAAGGGATAATTATTGAGAAAGAGATGGGCGAGAATGCAATATGGAGCACAGGTGGAGGAGTTAACCTTCAGTAGGAGGAATATTGTCCTCCTAGACTGAAGGAAACGATATGACTAGTTTGTAGGTTAAAGCAGGAGACTGAGGGAATTCCTTAGCTGATGGCCTCTGTTTGTTCTGTTCATTCATTCATTTAACAAACATTGATTACCTGTTATGTGTCAGGCAGTGTTCTAAGTTTATGAGAGCTGTGAACAAAGAGCCTTGCCTTCATGGAGCTTCATTCCAGTGGATGATAAAAGGCAGGGCCATCTGCGAAGTGTGGGGATGTAAAGGTTGTCAGAGCCTTGGGAATAGAGGGAATAGTGGGAGACAGTGCTGAGTAACTTAAAGGTCCCAGCTGAGATGAGAAGCCACACATTCTGGTGTTCTTGAAGCCGTTTAAATCCAGTTATTATTGTACCTGAAGAGCACAGTAGAGTTAGAAGGGTTAGCAGAGTGTGTTTGAGTTTTCATTTTCAAGCCAGGTGCGGTGGCTCACGCCTGTAATCCCAGCACTTTGGGAGGCTGAGACAGGCGATCACCTGAGGTCAAGGGGTTCGAGACCAGCCTGGCCAACATGGTGAAACTCCATCTCTGCTAATAATACAAAATTAGCCTGGTGTGGTGGCGCATGCCTGTAATTCCAGCTACTTGGGAGACTGAGGCACCAGAATCGCTTCAACCTGGGAGACGGAGGTTGCAGTGAGCCAAGATCGTGCCACTGCACTCCAGCCTGGGCAACAGAGTGAGACTCTGTCTTTAAAAAAAAAAAAAAAAAAAATCATTTTCTTCATTTTGCTGAAAATAAAGCAAGAAGTGGGTATATCCCATTTTTGTAGTGTTCTGTTATTTTAATATATGTATCACTTTTTTCCGCCTTAGCGGCCCTTTTCCTTCTATAGAGAACATCTCTTATCTTGGAAGACCAACCTAATAATTATTAAGTTTTCCAAAATGTCACCAATTTTTTAAACATTCGATGTCTTTTCTGTGGAAAACATCCTGAAACCAAGTCGTATGGAAAGTCTTAGAAGTCTTTTGAGGGCTGGGACTGCATTTAATATTTATATTCTCATTTTCTACTACTGCTCAGTACACATACCACACACAAAGCACTTGCGCTCGTGTGAACCAAAGTGTATAGGGATTCTTTAATAAGGTGGGGTTTTTTTTCCTTCTTTCATACCTGGGAAAGTCACAGAAGTTAATTGATTGGTATAAGCCCTTAAACATTGTTCTGATTCTTACTGAGAATTCAGTATATTATTATTTTGGAAACAGTTTCAGAAGTTATCTTCCTTATTCTTGATAAATATTTTTAGTCTTTCTAGACAGGGTATACTTTTCAGTCAAAGTAGTTTCACCCAAAGTAACTGTACCCCTGTACTAATTCTATTACAGCCTCAATAGTGAATTTTTTTTTTATATGGGGACTTTCACGATAGAATGCGTTTAACTAAATTAAGCAATATTTGTTAAAGGGCAGAAGTGGTTAAAAGACAGACGCCTCAACATGAAATGAAGTTTATGCATTGTTATATAACTTCATCATCAAGCTCTAAATTGATTGGACTGGATCCTTTAGAGGACTTTTTAAACTTTGGGATAGGGGTTTAGGCCACAAAAGCTGTGACTATGGTAAAGTGTAGCATGATACAGCACAGGCAGAACTTAGCAATCAAGTGAGGTCTCTAGAGCCAGGTAGTGGCTACATTTAAATTAGTGATCCTCTTATTAGCTCCATAATCTTGGGCAAGGTACTTAAGTTTTATGTGTCTCAGTTTCCTCATCTGTAAAATGGGGATACAATTATGAAGATGAAGGGATTAAAATAAACAAGTTTGCTTAATAAACAAGTTTGTTAAAAGTGTTTGTTGCGCATAGTAGCTTCTCAATAACTCATAGCTATTGTTAACTATGGGTTTCTGGTTTTTTGCTACATTTTACTTTATTTCGTATATAAGGAAAATAACCAGTTGACTAAGCAGTTCCAGAACTGCTGTGATAGTGGTCATTAGTTAACAAGAAAATGAGATGGAAGGAAAACCTTTCATTTCTTCCCCAAACATATATTGCCAGTATCACAGTAACTCATGACAGCACATGCAACACAGGCTGATTTTCAACATAAAGAGCCCAAGCAAGAAGGGTGAGTATTCAGTTACATTTCTAGTACTCAACTGAATTTTAATTTTTAACTCCTTTTTTTTTTTTTTTCTAAAGACAAAGTCTCGCTCTGTCATCCAGGCTGGAGTGTAGTGGCACAGTCTCGGCTTACTGCACCCTCAACCTCCGGGACTTTAGTGATCCTCTGCCTCCTACTTCCCCTCTTGCCTCGCCACCAAGTAGCTGGGACTACAGGCACACCCCACTGTGCCCGGCTATTTTTTGTAGAGATGGTACATTTTGTCATGTTGCTCAGGCTGGTCTTAAACTCCTGAACTCAAGTGATCCACCCACCTCAGCTTCCCAGAGTGCTGGAATTACAGACGTGAGCCACTGGCACCTGACCTGTAATTCTTTAACTTCTAAATAAAGAACATGAAAAGCTTGCGCTTTTTTTTTTTTTTTTTTTTTTTTAAAGCTTTGGTACTACTGAAGGCCAAAAATAATTTTATGGAATATATCTGTTCCCTTCCAATCAAAATCCACTTAAAAGTTTTTGTTTTCCTTTTCTTCTCCTGTATTATATTTCCAAGTATCTATTTATCTATTTATTTACTTATCTAATTTAGAGACAGGGTCTTGCTCTGTCACTCAGCCTGCAGCCTGAACTTCTGGGCTCAAGGGATTCTTCTGCCTCAGCCTTCCAAGTAGCTGGTTTTACAGGCTTGTGCCAGCATGCCTGGCTAATTTTTTTTTAAATTGTTTTTGTGGGTTTTTTTGGTAGAGATGGGGTCTTGCTATATTGGCCAGGCTGGAATCGAACTCCTGGCCTCAAGCGATCCCTCCACCTTGGCTTTCCAAAGTACTGGGATTACAGACATGAGCCACTGTGCTCATCAAGTTTATTTAACGTTCTGACTTCATGGATTCTTTTGAAATATTATGCTGATTTTAGGGGCTGTGATAGAGCCATAAAAATATTAATTCTCAGTAAGCAATTTGAGTTTTAAATGTTATTTATGATGAGTAATCACTAATTCTACTGTTATAAATTTTATAAGATATGCTTAAGTAATATTGTTTTTATGAAAACTCCTTTGTATAGGTAAGTCTTCTTTTTTTTTTTTTTTTTTTTTGAGACGGAGTCTCGCTCTGTCGCCCAGGCTGGAGTGCAGTGGCGCAATCTCGGCTCACTGCAAGCTCCGCCTCCCGGGTTCACGCCATTCTCCTACCTCAGCCTCCCGAGTAGCTGGGACTACAGGCGCCCGCCACTGCGCCCGGCTAATTTTTTTTCTATTTTTTAGTAGAGACGGGGTTTCACCATGGTCTCGATCTCCTGACCTTGTGATCCGCCCGCCTCGGCCTCCCAAAGTGCTGGGATTACAGGCGTGAGCCACCGCGCCCGGCCGGTAAGTCTTCTTACTGGTTAGAGTACAGAAAAGTATTTAAATATCTGATTTGGTCTTATTTATTAAACCTGTTTACCACTTATGGGAAACTTCAAGGTCAGATATTGTCAGTTTCTTCAGACTGGGGTTTAATATATGAAAAGTTAATTAAGAAAATAAATAAAACAAGCTCATATTACCTAAAAATATGTTTCTAAATTCTTATGGTAGCATTAGTTTAGACTATAAGTGTCATGAGGACAGGGATTGCCTTGTCTATAAATTCATTTAACAAATGTCTACTGAGTAATTACTGTGTGCCTCGCAGTCTTCTAAATGTTGGAAGTATGACAGCAGTGGACATAATAGGAAATCCCTGCCCTCGTAAGATAGCATTTTCATGTAAGTTATATTTGCAGTGATTGACATCACCATGACCTTTAGCTGCCTCAGGCTGAGTACAGGCATGCAACCTAGACCTCTTACCTAGCCAGTTTCTGCTAGAGGTTACAAGTCAAGTTGTGCCAGGGGACTTCATATGTCTCCTCTGTGAGTCAGTCTTTATAGATCTTGGGAATCTCTGGAGGATTCTAAGCATCAGAGTGAAATTTCAGTTCACCTAAAAAATGTAGCATCTATGCAATAAATGTACTAATTTGACACCAGAGGGACTGTTTTTCTCTTTTAGTAATTCTTAATGTTGTAGTCTAAGTTGAACAGAAGAGAAAATTGTAATAGTATATTAACATTTTAAAGTAGATTTTTCATGTAGATGAAGGAAATAACCTTAGAGATAATAAATTCTGCCCTTTAAAACTTTTTTAATGTTTTATTTTTGTTTTCAAGTACAGAATGGCCTCTTGTAAATTGGTGCCTGTGTTATTTATTTTTATTTTTATTTATTTATTTTTGACATGGAGTCTTGCTCTGTTGCCCAGGCTGGAGTACAGTGGTGCAATCTCCACTCACTGCAACCTCCACCTCCCAGGTTCAAGCAATTCTCCTGCCTCAGCCTCCCAAGTAACTGGGATTACAGGTGCGATGCCTGTGTTATTTTTAAAAGAGGCAACTGAGGACTTTGCCCAAAGTTCCATTGCTAGCTGGTGGTAGAGCCTAGCCTTCTGTTGCTTGGCCGTGTATTCTTTCCTTTATAAAAAGAAATGTCTACCACTTAGTATAGTAATCCATTGCTACAGTGTCAAACTAAAAATTGGCTGTTTTATGAGTTTGTTTCTTTTTATCTTTTTAAAAAAATTTTTATTTTTTTTAATACTTTAAGTTCTAGGGTACATGTGCACAACGTGCAGATTTGTTACATATGTATACATGTGCCACGTTGGTGTGCTGCACCCATTAACTCGTCATTTACATTAGGTATATCTCCTAATGCTATCCCTCCCTTCCCTCCTCCCCACAATAGGATCCGGTGTGTGATGTTCCCCTTCCTGTGTCCAAGTGATCTCATTGTTCAGTTCCCACCTATGAGTGAGAACATGCGGTATTTGGTTTTCTGTTCTTGCGATAGTTTGCTGAGAATGATGGTTTCCAGCTGCATCCATGTCCCTACAAAGAACACAAACTCATCTTTTTTTTATGGCTGCATAGTATTCCATGGTGTATATGTGCCACATTTTCTTAATCCAGTCTGTCACTGATGGACATTTGTGTTGATTCCAAGTCTTTGCAAAAATATGCTTCACGAATTTGCGTGTCATCCTTGCACAGGGGCCATGCTAATCTTCTTTGTATCGTTCCAATTTTAGTATATGTGCTACTGAAGTGAGCACATGAGTTTGTTTCTTCAACGTATTTTGAAATCTCTGTCTCTCCTGCATCCTCATAGTGCTTTATATTACCTCCCCATGGCATTTATTACTTTCCACTCATATTGTAATCATCTTCTATTAACAAGATTTTTTTTTAAGATGAACTGTCTTTGAGAATGGAGTCTGTGTACGTTTCTTCTTTGTGTATTCCTCACAGCTCTTAACAGAATGCCTGGCATTCACTAGGTACTCACATTATTAAACATGTACTCATAGAGATTATATTTTGGGTTTGGTAACAATGTGAAACCACAGGAATCTGTTTAGTCTACAACATGTTAAGAGGCTGTTTGGCTTACCATCAGATCTAAGTTTGAATTCTGGCTCCATCCTCTTCTTGGCTGTGTGATCTTGAATAGGTCACTTAACATCATTTTCCTCATCTGTAAAATGAGAATATGTGCCCCACCTAGCTTTAAGATTTAGGTAAAATGTATACAAAGGGTCTAGCCTGATGTACTAATAGCTACTCAGTGAATGGTAACTATTATTGTTACATTTGAAATTTATTTTCCATTTATTATAAATGCATTTTAAAATAATATTAAATAGCTCTATTACCTATGTGAAGGATGTGCAGTAAGAAAAAGGTCCATGGTGAAAAACTGACAACATTTTGGTATGGTCAGCAGATTGCCCACTAGGCTTTTTAGCTTACCAGTTGCTTATTTACGATATGTGATTTGGGACTCTTAGGAACTGGTTTACCATACTAAAACTCCAAGAGACTGATGTATAAACTAGAATGGCAGTTTATTAATAAGTCATTAAAAATGTATTCTCACATAGGAAAACAAATGCCACAGTGAATCCAGATTGTAATCAGAAGCTTGCTTGAGGAATAAGGATAGTGGGTTGGGTATCTAGTACTACATTAATCTCCTGCATCAGTCGTGACCTGCCACTTGGCCACGTCAGGGCCCCTTCTCTTCTAGAGAGTGCTAAAGGCACTGCCTAATCACCTCTCATAAATCCCGTTCTGACTTACATAGTTGTCTGCTTTCAGATTGCATGTTCTTAAAGCAGACAGCAAAACACTGGAGGAGGTTTTATACTTACTCATTAGCCTATCTTTCCTGCTGGAGTTTTACAGCCTCACCTTAGTTGGATTTTGGGATCTTAAACAGACTTCTAAAAAAGTTTTAAATTTAAACTTTGTATTAAGTGTACAGAAAGTTTTAAGTATACAAAAACCTAAGGAGGATTATATAATTAACCCCTATGCATTCATCACCTGGCTTCAACAGTTATTAACATGTGGCTCATATTTTATCTGTACTGCCTCCACCTCTCTAGATTATTTTAAAGTAAATTCTAGGCATCATATAATTTTACCTGTAAATATATGACTGTGTATTACTAAGAAATAAGGACTCTTAAAAAAAACACATCTTCAGTACCATTATCATACCAGAAAAATCACTTAATAATTCCTTGATATCTAATAAGTGATCGCAGTTCCGCAGTTGCCTCATCAATGTCTTTCTTACTATTGGATTATTCAAATCAGCTTTCAAACATGGTCCACACATTATATTTGGTTGGTGTGTTTATGGATTTCTTTTAGTCTATAACAGCTTCCTTCCCCTCCTTTTCTTGCTGTTTATTTACCCAATTTGTCCTGTGGAATTTTTCACAATCTTTATTTGGCAGACTCATGGTATCCTTTAAAATGTTCCTGTGTTCTGTTTCTGGTAAACTTGTTGCTAGATCTGGGCATGCTGAGATTCAGGTTTTAATTTTTTTCCTCCCAAGCATATGTTATGGGTGGTGTGGTATGCTTCTTGTCTGTTATGTTACACAGGGAGGCACATAACAGTGTCTGTTTTGCCATTTCTCTTTTTGTATGTTCAGATTGATCATGGAGTTCAGTGTTATTAGCTTCATCCAGCCATTATGAAATTCTTTCCTCCCCTCCCATCCCTTTCCCTCCCTTCCCTTCTCTGTATGCAGCCAGAATGATCTTTTAAATATAAAATGGATTACATACTACCTACCTTGCTTACAACTCAATAGTGTTCCACTGCTTGTAAACTGACACCTAAACTTCCTACCATAGTCTATAGGAATCTGCATAACCTGGGGTTTATCTGGCTTTCTAAACCTGGTTTTATGCCATTCTGTCCTTTGAGAGGCAATGTGGCATTATTGTTAATAGCTTGGGCTCTTGTACTAGACTGGGGTTGGGGTGTGATCTTGGGTAAGTCACTAAACTGCTCGGTCCCTCTATTGTTTCATATCAAAAATTGATGTTCTAATAGTATCTACCAATAGGATTGTGATGATTAAATAACGCATATCAGTATCAACATTGTGATGATTAAATAATGAATATCAATCACCTACAACAATGCCTGTATAACATAACAAATACCAAATGTTAGCTGTTGTGGTTGCTGCTGGTGTTGATGCTGTTGTTTTTTATGTCTGTGTTCAGCCACACTGGTACTTTTCAATTTCTGGACCTGCTAAGCTCTTGCCAGCCTCAAGATCTTTGCACATCGTTCTCATTGTCTCTTGCAACATGACAAACCATCCCAACATTTAGTAGCTTAAAACAACAATCATTTAGCTTACAAATTTGCAAGTTTGGCAGAACTTGTGAGAGGTAGCTCATCTCTGTTCCATATGGCATTGGCTGGGGGTGGCTTAACTGAGGGCTATGGGGTTTACTTTTCAACAGATTACTCATATGGTTGGCAAGATAGTCTTCACTCTTGGCCAGGAAGTCAACTAGGGTGGAGGTCTTGATTCCTCTTGATTCTTTTCTGCAAGCTGCTTGTCCTTACAGCATGGTAGCTGAGTTTTCAGAGTGAGTATCGTAAGAGAAGGAGGCAGAAGCTGAATGGCCTAATACAATGTAGACTCAAGAAGTACACAGTGTTACTTTTGCCTCATTATTTTGGTTCAGGCAGTCACAAAGGCCCACTCAGGCTTAAGGGGAGAGAGCACATAGACTCTACCTCTTGATAGGGAAATAACAAGGTTTTCTAAAAGAGGGACAGGAGATACTGTTGCAGCTATCTTTGGGGAATGTACTTTGCCATACACATGCTGTTGCCTGAACCTGAAACACTATTATCTGTCAGATTCCCACTCTTTAGCAAACTAACCAACTTCAATTAGGTCCCTCTTTTTTCCATTGCCTTTGTTTGCTCTCTTTCTCATCATAGCTCTTCATTTTCCTTGGTAACACCACAGTTTGTAATTTTTTAAAGTCCATGGGTGTTAAGACCTGTTATGTACTAAGTACCTAGCATTGGACCTGTTGAAATGTTAAAATGTGTTGTTACTTACAAATCTAAACATCATGAATCACATTTGCACTAAGGAAAGCGTGTTCCAAACTTTTTGGAAAAAAATGGAACAAATACACAGAAACACCAGGAGTCAGTTCTTTAACTCGTTAAATTTCATGCCTTACTCCTTAGCTTAGGGTGAGGATGCGATGAAGAAAAACATATAAAAATGTTGGGGTGGGAGGAGAACTCAGTTGGAATAGCTGAATTTCTACTTACCCTCCCCATACTTTAAAAACCCAAACCTACATATCTGTTTTCTATTCCTCTATCACCCTGTTCATGGCAAGAAGCTTCTAGCTGGTCCTTAAAATATTTTTGTTGAGAAGAAAGCATGATAACTAAGAAATATTTAGTACTCTCAGGGAATAGCCAAATATATTTATTTTACTCAGGGAAAGCAAAACACACCTTCACTCAGTAATAGTGTTTTTTGTTTGTTTGTTTGTTTGTTTTTTACTTTTGGCACACTTCTAACAAGATTGGTTATCAGGTTTCTCAGCCCCCAGGAGACTGGGCAGGGAAAACAGAATAGACTTTCGGAAGTGAGGTATAGATAATAGCAAGGAGAACAGCTGTTGATGGCCTCAGACAGGAAATAGTTTTTCATAACCTTGAGCAATGATGACATTGTAGCCTGGGAATCATAGTAATGTGGGGTAGAAGGTCCCATACATTTTAAAAGAATTTCATTCACTTAACAGATATGGTATGCAGTCTTGCTGGTTGTTGGAGACAAAAGGTGAACAAAATGCACATGCCCCTGCCTTCGTGGAGATTTCATTCTGGGGATGGGGCAGACCTTATGATTAATGTTTGCGAGGTATATCTTTTTCCATTCTCTTTTAACTTATAGGTGTCTTTATATTTAAAATGGTTTTTAAGGTGATCTTCAAAATGGTTTTCTTATAAGCGTCATATAGTTGGTTGTTGCTTTATATACAATCTGACAATTTCCGCCTTTTATTTTTTATTTTTTAAATTTAATTTTATTTTCTAAGAGACGGGTCTTGCAGTGTTGCCTAGGCTGGACTTCAAATTCCTGAGCTCACCTCAACCTCCCAGGTAGCTGGGACTATAGGCAAATGCCATGGTACCTAGCTAATCTCTGCCTTTTAATTGTGGGTGTTTAGATCATGTACATTTAATATGATTATTGATATGATTGGGTTTAAGTCTACCATCTTATATATGTTCTGTTTGTTCCGTCTGTTCTTTATTCCTCTCCTTCTTTTCTCTTGCGTTACTTTAGATTGAGTATTTTTTATGATTTATTTCATCTCTTTTGTTAGCTTACTAACTATACCTCTTCTTTTTAAATGATTCTTTAGGGTTTATAGTATACATCTTTAACTTATCACAGTCTACCTTTAAGTGATTCATTTTACTACTTCATATATAATAAGAACCTTACAATAATATAGTTTTATCCCCCTGCCTTTGTTATTGTTATATATTTAATTCTAATGTTATAAATCCCACTTTTTTTTTTTTTTTTGAGACAGAGTCTTGCTCTGTTGCCCAGGCTGGAGTGCAGTGGCATGATCTTGGCTCATTGCAACCTCTGCGTCCCAGGTTCAAGCGACTCTCCTGCCTCGGCCTCCTGAGTAACTGGGATTACATGCACCCACCACCACACCCGGCTAATTTTGTATTTTTAGTAGAGACGGGGTTTTACCATGTTGGCCAGTCTGGTCCTGAACTCCTGACCTCAGGTGATCCACCCACCTCGGCCTCCCAGAGTGCTGGGATTACAGGCGTCAGCCACCGTGCCCAGCCGCTTTTTTTTTTTTTTTTTTTTTTTTTTTACCACTTTTGGTGCTCTTCATTCCTTTGAGTAGATCCAGATATCTATATGGAATCATTTTCTTCTTCCTAAAACTTTTCTTTAATATTTTCTGATAGTCAGGTCCACTAATAATGAATTATTTCAGCTTTTGTATGTCTGAGAAAATCTTTGTTCCACTCTCCTGTTTTTACGAGCTTTTTTTTTTTTTTAAGGTAAAATTCACATAACATAAATCATTAACCATTTAAAAGTGCAATTCAGTGGCATTTAGTGCATTCACAGTGTTATGTAACCATCACCTCTATGTAGTTCTAAGACATTTTCATTACCCTAAATTGACTTGGGTAAATTCTGAAAGATGAAAGATGTTTTCTGCTGGGTAGAAAATTGTTAGGTTGACAAGTTTTTTTTCTTTCTATACTTTATACATATTCTGTCTTCTGGTTTGCATTGTTTCCAATGAGAAGTCAACTGCCATTCTTATCTTCATTTGTATGTAATGTGCTCCATACCCCAAGACTGCTTAAGGTTTCATCATTGGCTTTTAAGTGTTTAATTATGATGTCCCTTTGCCCTTGGCATAGTTTTCTTAATTTTTTTTGTGCTTGTGGTTTGTTGAGCTTCTCTGGTCCATGGCTTTATAGTAGTATCAGATTTGGACATTTTTTCAAGCAAAATTCTTAAAATAATTTATTTTGGAAACAGGTCTTGACCTGTTGCCCAGGCTGGAGTGCAGTGGCATGATCACGGCTCACTGCAGCCTCAACCTCCTGGGCTCAAGCATTTCTTCCACCTCAGCCTCTTGAGTAGCCAGGACCACAGGTGTGAGCCACCATTCCCAGCTACTGTTTGTTTTTGTAATATTTTTTAGAGACAGGGTCTTGCCATGTTGCCCAGATGGTCTTGAACTCCTGGCCTCAAGATTCTCCCACCTCAGCCTCCAAAAGTTCTGGGATTACAGGTATGAGCTACCGCACCTGGCCCAATTATTTGTAATCCTTCCCACTTTTGAGGACTTCAGTTGCATGCATGTTAGGCTGCTTGAAGTTATCCCACAGTAATCAATCACATTGGTACTATATATTTTTTTCAGTGTTTTTTTTTGTGCTTCATTTTGGATAGTTTTGATTTCTGTCTCATCAAATTAACTAGTTTCCTTTTTTTTTTTTTTTCTGTAATGCCTTATCTGCTTTTTATTTCATCCAGACATATTTTCATCTCTAGAAAATTGATTTGGGGCTTTTTAATACATTCAAGTGTAACTGCTTATGTCTTTGTCTACCTTACTGAACATGTAGACTGTAGTTTTAATAACTATCTTAATGTTCTTGTCTATCTGTTCTATCATCTGTGTCATTTCTAGGTGTGTTTCTGTTGTTGAATTTCCTACTCATTATGGGTTGTGTTTTACTTATCCACTGAATGTTAGATATTTAGGATTATATCTTATTTGGTGCTATTTTTGTATTCTATTCTTTTTTATTTTTTTGAGACAGGGTCTCACTCTTGTTGCCCAGGCTGGAGTGCGGTGGTGCAGCCATGGCTCACTGCAGCCTCAACTTTCTGGACTTAAGTGGTCCTCCCACCTCAGCCTCCCAAGTAGCTGGGACTACATGTACACACCACCATGCCCAGCTAATTTTTTGTATTTTTAGTAGAGATGGGGTTTCACCATTTTACCCAGGCTTGTCTTGAATTCCTGGGCTCAAGCGATCTGCCCGCGTTGGCCTCCCAAAATGCTGGGATTACAGGTATGAGCCACCATGCCCAGACTTGTATTCTTTTAAATATTCTTGAGCTTTGTTCTGAGACTCAGTGAAGTTGATTGGAACAGAATGATCTTTTCAAAGCTTACTTTTAAGCTGTGTTGTGTGGGACCAGAGTAGCCTTTTACTGTACAGCTAATTTTAGCTCACTACTGAGGAGATGCCTTCGTGGAAACTTTACCCAGTGTCCCATGTCCTCTCCCTTCTGGCTGAATGAACATGAACTGTTCTTGTTTTATGTGATTCCTGGGGATTGTTCTACTTGCTCTTCCTAGTGGCTCTTCTCTGGACTTAGACTGTCTTGTCAAAGGTATGTACTGATCACTACTTAGCTGAAAACATGAGAGGAATCCTCTATAGATTTCGAGTGCTTTTTCTGTGCAGCTCACCTCTGTTCAGCTCCCTCCTCTTTAATACTCTGTCCTGCAAATTCTAGCTGCCTTACCTCTCCAAATTTTCAACTTTGTCTTAAACTCAGGGCTCTGTTATGGTTCCCTTCCCTATGCTGTGGCCTGGAGGTCTCTCCAGTGAGTAAGCGAGAATATTTGTAGAGCAAGGTTGTTTCCTGCCTCTCAGAGATCACAGTGCCATGCTATTTATTGTGCAGTGTCTGAAAACTTGTTTTGTATATTTTGTCTAGTGTTTTAGTTATTTGAGGTGGAAGGATAGATCTGGTACTCCCATAAATGTCTGGGGGTAGACTCTTAAAATATCACGGATAAAAATAAAGTTGTAATTGTGACACATGTCATGAGGAGAGATAACTGGTGCTATGCGAGTGTTTATTTGGAGACTCTGAAAGTGCTGCCCAGTAATCATCCCATGCCTAAGTGATGAAAGAAAAAGCAATTAAGATGGAAAGTATGAATTGTAAATGTGTTTTAGATAGATCTGTATCATAAATGATTAGTAATCACTTATATAGACTATTGCTTTATGTGGGGCAAATAAAGCATTGTGATGGTTGAAAAGTATCTTTTTGTACTCCTGTTTCTTTGCATCATTCTTTCATGACACATCACACATTGCAAGTTGATTATTTAATAGTCTGCCTCCTCTCCCCACTAGACCATTGATTTGACAAGGCTAGGAACTATCTGGTTTACTTGCCATTATGTCTAACACAAGGCACAAGAGTAGACAGTCAATAAATAAATGTTGAAGGAATGAATAAGGTAATGAGACCATGTTTCATATTTGAGGGTTTTCAGTTATGAAAAGTTTGTTTGCATGAGCAAAGTTAAAATTCTCAGTTTTTAGAAGGGCCTGGCCTAATCAAAGAAAGAAAATATTTTCTAACATTTATGTAGAGGTATAATAACTTACATGGGCATATGGCTGTCTTGGAGTGAGAAAATAGAGTGTATTTTGCCAGCATGACAGTAACAGATTTATAATTTATGAGATTTTGAGTTGGTCATTGAGTTATTCAGAAGTAAAGAAGAAATTTAAGTTTAGTTTCTATTACCAGATACCATACTTTTCTTTGGCAGTAGTGAAAAGTTATGGGCTTTGGAGTTAGTCTTGGATTTTAATCCCAGAAATACCAATGCTAGCTGTGACCGTTGACTAGTTATTTAAACTGCCCCCTCCTCCAAGTCTTGTTATTACTTTTTAAATCTACTTTTATATCTTAGAGTTGTTTGAAATGTAAATGAGACTATATATATAAGGTGTTTACGTGTAATAGGAATTCAACAAAATGTTTTTCTCCACCTTTTCCCCTACTTTTGAGGTGTTTTATTTTTGTAACAGTACTGCTGCTGCTTCTGTTGTTGTTTTATTCTTCTTTAATTTTTCTTTTTGTTTCTGATTCTCTCATTGAATTTCATTATTTTTTAATTCTTTTTGCTTCTGAAACAGTGCTATTTCTAAATGACATGTTGGTTTGCTATTTAGTGAAATGAGAATAATAGACTTACTATTCAACTATGCTTGTTACTTTTGAGCAATTGCTATAACTTGTCCCATGACAGTAATTTGTTATTCTTGAGCTTTAATTTTCATCAGATTACACTGTAGTCGAAGATACCCAGTTGGCAAACATACTGCCTAAAATTGCTTTAATAAATATAAAGTTCTTCTTATTAAGATTTTATGCCGGTTTTCAGTCGGTTTTCAGTCATTCTATGACTATTAAACATTCTTAATAAAAAACACATACAATAGAATTTAGAATAATTCTAGGTGGCAGAGAGCTGATAGATTTTAACTGGATGATGGTTTGTATCATTATTATTGTATTAGTTTTCTATATCTACTATAAGAAATTACACAAACTTGGTGGCTTAAAACAACACACATTCATTCTCATATGGTTCTAGAGGTCAGAAGTATGAAAGCAGTTTAACTGGGCTGAAATCAAAGTGTCAGAAGCCCACACTGCTTCAGGAGGCTGTAGGGGACAATGGTTCCCTTGACTTTGTTAGCTTCTAGAACTGCATTCCCGGTTCATGGCGTCTCCCTTCATCTTCAAAGCCAGCACAGGGAATCTTCAAATCTGTATCTTCCTTCATCATATCACCTTTTGTAGCTAAGTGTCCCTCTGCATCCCTCTTGTGAAGATAGTTATGATTACATTTAGGGCCCACGTGGCTAATTCAGGGTAATCACCCATCTCAAGATCCTTAACTTAATCACATCTGCAAAATCCCTTTTGCCAAATAGGGCAACATTCACAGCTTCTAGGTCTAGGTTTCTTTGGGGGCCATTATTCAGCCTTCTACACTCATTTGAAGGGGCTATCAATAAATTCAATTTTTCAAATGTTAGAGTGTTTTTTATGCAGTCCTACATTTAAAAGTCTGTCAGTTTATTGAAGTCTTCTGTTGATCTTCCCTCTTCTGTTTTCAGTTTCACCCAGTGAAGTATGTTTTTCCTCCTGTGCCTGTGTCACAAATATTTAGTTGTGATGATTCAGAAGAAAAAACCTACCTTATTGCATCATTTTCAAAGAAATAATAAGTATTTTCTAGAATAGGCCATATTAAAATTTATTTTTACAGAATCCAGCTTTTTTTTTCTTTTTTTGTCAGAGTCTCGCTCTGTCACCCAGGCTGGAGTGCAGTGGCACAATCTCAGCTCACTGCAACCTCTGCCTCCTGGGTTCAAGTGATTCTCTGGCCTCAGCCTCCTAAGTAAGTAGGATTACAGGCACTCACCATCATACCCAGCTAGTTTTTGTATTTTTAGTAGATACAGAATTTCACCATGTTGGTCAGGTTGGTATTGAACTCCTGACCTCAAGTGATCTGCCTTAGCCTCCCAAAGTGCTAGGATTACAGACATGAGCCATTGTGCCTGGCCTATGGTTGATTTTTGACAGATTGGAATTATTTTTAATGACATCTTAAGGCAACTTAAGATCATTGCACAGAGTGTGAGTTAAAAATGATCCAGGTTGTTTGACAAACACTTTAGTATGTATGTATGTATTTATTTATTTATTTATTTATTTTGTATTTAAGTAGAGACGAGGTTTCACCATGTTGCCCAGGCTGGTCTCGAACTCCTGAGCTCAGGCAATCCGCCTGCCTCGACCTCCCAAAGTGCTAGGATTACAGGCATGAACCACTGTGCCCAGCCTAGTATTTTATATCTCTAACTAAATTCTAAAGCTTTCTTTTGAACCATCCAGCAAAATTTTCATTGACCAATTTAAGTTTTGGCATGTTACAGACCCCTTTATCCTTCTATAATCTGAACACCATGCATAAAGGTATTATTTCTTATAAAGAGTTTCTGAAATGAGAGTAGAATAAGTGTTTCAATGCATGTAAGATTTGTTGGAGTTCTACAGCAAAGGCATATGGAAATCAGTACAGAACGGTAATAGAAAGAACTCTGATTTTGGAAACGGAAGATGGGGTTTCTAATCCTGACTCTTTAAATGCCTCATTGTAAGTATAAAAATGGTCTTGTTAAAATGCCATTTCTGCTTCCCAAGATTAATTATGACTACAATTGATAGTCCATGCAAAACTGAAAATAATAACTTATTGTACCAATGCAGACATTTTTAGAATTTTGTTATTCAGTCTGTGGCATATCTTTAGGTATGCCTTCATCATCTTCTATCTACTGACATTTCTTACCAAGGAAGGAGAAAATAAAACCAGGATAAAGATTGATTAAAAAAAAAAAAAATCTTGTGAAGCATGCTTACAATTCCTGGCTAAACTTAGATTTAGAACTCATCATGAACCTGTTTTCTATCTCCTCTTAGTTTTTATTGCAATTTAAAGGTGGTTGTACTGAAGCATTCATGTCATTGTCTTCGCTCAGATTTCAGGTATTGGCTCTCAAAAACTGTTAGACATTTCAGAAATTTCCCTAGACTCTTGTCCAAACATGAACATTTAAAAATGACAATTGATTAGTGTATTGATTACTCTTTAAATGTTGGATAATCCGAGAACCTCCCTGTTCAATTTGAACAGATTGCTTTTTAGCAGAATGCTGCTGCCTTTGAAGTTTGTGATCTAAAAAAATCCATATCCAGTGGCCTCATATCCAGCCAACAGAAGGGATAGTGGCGGAGATAGAACTTGTGAATGAGAAAAGCTCAGCCTATGCGGGCCAAATTACCATGGAAAGAAAAAAATCTCTTCCTCTTATAGGAAGTAAATGGTAAATCTGAACAATGAGCTTAAAGACACTTAAATTTAAAAGGTATGATTACTTTTACCCAGTAAAAGTAAGTTGTCCAATAAATAGTTTCTGGATTATAACTAATTCTTAACGTCAGCTTGGAAGAAGTCCTAGAAATACGAAAAATTACAGGTGAGGCTAGACTGCTGTGATGCTATGATATATATTGTTTTTTGTCCACAGTTCCTGGCTCATAACTTTCATAGCCTTTGTTACAGACTCTATAATGTTATAATGTTGGGGTGCTTTAGCCTCAGAAGCAGGTCTCAGGAAACAGAATTTCTCTCCGACCTGTTTTTTGTCCTACTTTTACTTACCCAAGGCAGGACTCTGATCTGATTGTGAATCAGGAAGATCCGCATTTCAGAGAGGGTCCTGCCCCATACTCTAGAGAAGGAGTGTGCACAGAAAGGCCAGAAAAATCTGAAGAGATAGGCCTCATTGGGTTTTTTCAGTTTATTAGTATTAAATTATACCCTTTTTGTCCAATCACATTTTGACGTGGTTGTCGATGCTTCATTCATGGCTATCCAGTGAAGTCTCCGTAAAAGGGCTAAGAGAACAGGGTTTGGGGAGCTTCTGGATAGCTAAATGTGTGTGAAGGTTCCTGGAGGGTGGCATGCCTGGAGAGAGCCTGGAAGCTTCACACCCTTTCCCCCATACTTTGCCCTACACATTTCTTCATCTGTATTCTTTTATATCCTTTATAATAAACTGGTAAACTGAAGTGTTTTCCTGAGTTCTATGAGCTATTCCAGCAAATTATTTGAACTCAAAGAGAGGGTTGTAGAACCCGAACTCAAAGCCAGTTGGTCAGAATTTCTGGAGACCCAGACTGGCAATGGGTGTCTAAAGAGAAGGCAGTTTTGGGGGACTGAGCTCTCAGCCTGTGCGGTCTGACACTATACTACCTCCAGGTAGATAGTATCGAAATTAAATTAGAGGACACCCAGATGGTGTCCACTGCAAAAGTGATTGCTTCAGGTGGTTGGTGGGGAGAAATCCCCCACATTTAGTCACAGAAGTCTTCTGTTTGTGTTAATTGTTGTGGTGTGAGGGAAAAAATAAACATGGCTTGAGTTCATGTTTTTTCCACTCAGAACTGTTTTCTTAGAACCCTTTCATTTTCATCACTTCAATTGGAAGAGATGGGGAAGAAGTGAGCAATGCCATCAATGCAGATGGTAGATTCCTGAGCAATGTTGATGACTGGATTCCTATTTATATAGTATTTGAGGGCTTTGTGCTATTACTATTGTCAGGTATAATATTTCAGTAACAACGGTGAGAGAACTATGAAGATCCTGGTACTGGCATCCAGAGTAAGTGACAAGTTATTGATATATCTTCATACTTGTCTCTTTACTGAATTTTATTGACAGAGTGGGATAGTACAAGCAACATAATTATGATTACTGTTAAACACTTTTCAGGGTACCTGAGTGTTTTCATGAGGTGTATATATGTGCACTGATAACACTTACCTTTTATCTGTATTTTGAAGACAGTTTGTGCTGTAGTACTTGATTGGAATTATAGTGTGGTTTAGAAGGCTCTGAAAACTTATTTTCAGTCATTACAATTATCCTAGTTCTTAAGTCTTCTTTCTGCACGGGAAAATAATCTGTATTTTGATAGAATGATCCCACTTCTATAACAGATTACAAAAAATAATAGTGTTAGCCTGTTGAGGCTTTGAGACTAGAAGTTGGTTATTCATTCCAAAGCATCTCATATTTGCTTTAGACATTGGCTAGATTTTATCACATGTGGTATTCTGAGAAGGATGACAGAATATTTTGATAAAGTATGAGGTTCAAAAATACCTTCTGCTTTTCCCTTGCTGTGCTTCTCACCTGAATTTGTTTCTTTCAGGCAAAAACAAAACAAAACAAAACAAAAACTAAGAATTTAATTTTTTCAGCATTTATTGAACACCTCACATGGGTCAGGCATGAGTTTGGTGACAGTGATGAACTGTCAGGTTTACATGATAAAATAATTATTCTCCCATTCAGTGACTCAGTATAAGATAAAGATACGGGCTCTAGAGCCAGACAGTATGCCAGCTCTATAATGTGTCGTCTTGAGCAGTTACATACTGTCTGTATGCTTCAGGTTCCTCATCTTCAAAAGAGGAATAGTAATAACAACTTCATAAAGGCTGAGAGTTCAGTAACACAGGCACAGTGCTTAGAACAGTGTCTGACCACGTGTTAAGCTCTTTAAAATGTTAATTATAGCCAAAGAATGTACCACATACCCATTTTATAGGTTTAGGCCTTTGTCTTCAGATTTAGGAGTAGCATATTTAAATTTCTGAGTTTGAATTATGCAGCCTGTGGCTTCCCTCCTTTGGGACAAATGATGGAAGTTGTTGTTGAGTAATTTTTGTGTACTCAATTTATAAAAGGAAAATTGCTGAGACATCACATAATTCCAACTGCGGAAGGTTAGAAATTGTCATCAGCTTTTTTTCCTGTCACTATTACTTTTTTGACTCCATCAATAATGTTTAAGCTATTCAGTTTTCATTATGTTAGATCTGTAACCATTCAGTTTCTGCAGAGAATTTTTAATATTTTGTAAAATCAGGAACAAGGTAAAACAGGAATGTTGAAAACACGTTGTTGAAAAGAAAAAGATGAATAGATGTAGTGGGAACCTGAGATGATATCATCATCAGAGTAGAAAACAACCTGACTGAATTTCTTGGCAAATGAGTGAGGAGTGTATTGAGTTGTAGTCTTGTTTGGGTGTAACAGCAAACAGATGATTCTTTTGCCTAGCACTGTCATTAAGATACTGAGTAGTTTGGTGATGCAATGGGAGTTTCTTTTATCAATCTGTTAAACAATTCAAGGGAGAACTTTAAATCTTAATTCAGTGAAGGCATCTTTTAGGGAATTGAGATAATCAGAAATTTGCTGTCTCACTATATTACCAATACAGGGAGAAAGAATTTAGTCTTAGAAAGTTTAGAAAGACCAGGAGCAGTGGCTCATGCCTATAATCTCAGCTCTTTGGGAGACCAAGGCAGGATGATCCCTTGAAGCCAGGAGTTCTAGATCAGCCTGAGCAACAAAGTGAGATCCCGTCTCTATTAAAAAAAAAAAAAAAAATTGCTTGGGCATGATGGTGCACATCTTTAGTCCCAGCTGCTTGGGAGGCTGACTGGAGAAGATCACTTAGCCTAGGAGTTTGGGGCTGCAGTGAGCTATAAGCTATGAGCATGCTACTGCACTTCAGCCTGGGAGACAGACTGACAGCCTGTCTATTTTTTTCTTTCTTAAAAAAGAAAATTTAGAATAGTTAACAGGCTCCAAAAACAAATACTTTTGCTATTTCTGCCAAAGTACCTACAAAACAGAAAAGAGTAAATACATTTAGGATATACTGGTGATAGGATGGTGTCAAATTTTTTTAATGTTACGGTGTAACTTAGAAATTTACATAAACTTTTCATTTTTCACTGTAGTCTAACCATACCTAGTATTGGAATAAAGTTTTTTAAATTGTTGTCATGATGTTAAATTGTTGCAGGGTGATATGTTGTGCTCATGCTGCTGTTTGTAGTACCTTTGTAATTATTATTACCACTTCTGTCTCTTTTCTTAAGAAATAAGACTACTTCTTTTCAAATGTCTCAAAAGAGCGCTCGATCGAGATTCTAGAACTCTTTCATATAATGAGAGGCTGTTTTTGATTAAGAAATATTTAAGAGTAGGTATTACCACTTTGTCCAGACTCCAGGGCATGAATTTTAAAAGAACTGAAAATAACTGGTTCTTAAATGGTTGGATGAGGCAACTGAAATTGGAGTTCTAATATTAATATAATCCATTTGAATATTGTGGAATGTCTGCCAAATACAAATCTTTAGTATAAGGGTATCCAGTCTTTTGACTTCACTGGGCCATATTGGAAGAGGAAGAATTGTCTTGGGCCACACATAAAATACACTAACACTAACAAAAACTGAGGAGCTTAAAAAAAAAGATCACAAAAAAGTCTGATAATGTTTAAGAATGTTTACAAATTTGTGTTGGGCCACATTCAAAGCTGTTTGAGCTTCATGTGGTCCACAGGCCTGAGTTGGACAAGCTTGCTTTAGTAGAATTGGTACTTTTTCTATTTATCATTTGGTTCAGCTATTATTTATCTGTACTTGTTTAGTTAAACCATCATCTTTTATGCTGTGGTAGCTGGAGAACCAGTTAGGAATTTTTATCCAGCTTTAGATGATTGGCTTCCTTAAAGTTTATATTTATGGGATTCCTCAGGGCAAGCTTGCTGGTTCACAATTAAAGCTATATTGGTAGTTAAAGCTTGCTTGTGTAGGATAACTTGTATGGGATAACTGCACTACAGAGAGAATTCTGAACAGACATAGTTGATGGCAAAACTTGGATCAGTTGGAAATTTGTGGCTGACTTCTTTTGTAAGAAACATTCTCCGGACAAGAGTATCCCCAAATCTGTTTGCTAGATGAACCCAATATCACTGGGGCTATAATTTTTTTTTGATGAAAAACACTTTTTTAGAGACAGGGTCTCACTCTGTTGCCCAGGCTGGAGTATAGTGGCATAAACATTGCTCACTATAACCTCAAACTTTTAGGCTCAAGCGATTCTCCTGCCTCAGTCTCCTGAGTAGCTGGGACATAGGCATGCACCATCATGTCTGGCCAACTTTTTTTTTTTTTTTTTTTTTTTTAGTAGAGTCTCACTTAGTGGTCCAGGTTGGTCTTAACTCCTGGGCTCAAGTGATTAAACTTCTGGGCTCAAGTGATTCTCCTTCCTCAGCCTCCCATTCCTGGGAATACAAGCATGAGCCACCACACCCGGTCTAGGGCTGTAATATTTTCAACTGGCATTTACTTTGTTAAAAAATTTAAAGCATGTCATATTCAGTAAAGTGCACAAATCTGCAGCTCTATGGATGTATTTATTTAAGACAATATTCCACTAGCTGTGTATTTAAAAGCAAGCAAATACATTGGATTAAAAAATTATTTGCTTAAAAAAACCATTTTTCTTAAAAATATATGTTCACATAGAAAATTGAGATAAGAAAAAATAAGTCACTTGTAGTTCCACCATCAACAACTCTAAACATTTTGGTGTATAAGCATTCATTCATTTATTATTATTTTCTGAATATCTAATATGTGCCAGAAACTTGAGATGCTGAGGATACAGCAATGATTAGAACAGTCAAAATCCTTGCCTTTGAGGAGATTATACTTTACTTGGGGGAAAGGGACAATATATAAGATAGTATATTGTGTGTCAGATGGTGATAAGTACCATGGGGGAAAATAAAAGAAATAAAGGGAAGAGGGAGTCCTGGAAGGGACTGTAATTTTTACATAGAATGACCAAGAATGGCTCTACTGAGAAGGTAACATTAGAGCCAAGACCTGGAGGAGAGGAAGAAACATACTGGGCAGACCTGAGGGAAAAGAGCACTTCAGGCAAAGGCCTTGACAGGGGCAGTGCCTGGCATGTTTGAGGAACATCAGGAAGGCCACTGTGACTGGAACAAAAGAGGGCAAAGGACAAATGACGGTAGACAGGGAGGATGGGGTTGTGACCTCTAGTTGCTCTCCCTCCTGGCTACACATGCGAATCACCTTAGAGGCTCTTAAAAACAACTGATGCTGAGCTCCCCACCCAGGCCACTGATTTGGGGTATGGAAGCTGATTTCTAATGTGCAGCCAGGGTTGAGAAACACTGGCACAAGGGCTTTAGGCCATTTTTGTTTTCTTTACTTTTTTTTTTTTTTTTTTTTTGAGATGGAGTTTTACTCTTGTTCCCCAGTCTGACATGCAAATGGTGTGATCTCACTGCAAACTCTGCCTCCCAGGTTCAAGCAATTCTCCTGCCTCAGCTTCCTGAGTAGCTGGGATTACAGGCATGCGCCACCATGCCCGGCTAATTTTTTGCATTTTTAGTAGAGATGGGGTTTCACCATGTTGGTCAGGCTGGTCTTGAACTCCTGACCTCAGGTGAGGCGGCTGCCTCAGCCTCCCAGAGTGCTGGGATAGCATACGCATGAGCCACTGCTCCCGGCCTCCTTTAGGCCATTTTAAGGACTTTGTATCTTACTGTGAGTGAAATGGGAAGCCATTGGAGAGTTGTGAGGAATGATCTACCTGACTTATGTTTTATTATTTTAAAATTATATATTATTGAATGTTCCAGACATACAGAAAAGGACTCATCATCCGACCCACTTTAATAGCCATCTGCATTTTCTCATGCTTGCTTTATTCTGCCTCCCCACCCCACCTTTTTTTTCCTAGAGTATTTCAATGCTAGGTTGAGTTTTTAGAAGGATCACTCTGGTGTCTGTGTTGAGAGGAGGAGAGGCAGAGCAAGGGCTGAAGTAAGTGTATCCTCCGTGTATTTTTTTTCTTAGGCTTTATAGACATGTTTTTATACAGTATCCACTTATTTGTAAACTATTTTCTTTATTATATTGCACATTTTATGTCACTGGATATGCTACAACTTTGTTTTCTCATGGCTATATAGTGGCTTTTGATATGCATTGCCAAGGTGTTTTTCAGAAAGACTTTACTAATTTATACTCCCACTAGCTGCTTTGGAAAGTGTCAGGTTTCCTTAAGCTCTCACTAACATTGAATTTAGTCATTAAAAATGTTTTCTATTTTGACAGGTAAAAAAAGATAACTCATGGTTTTAATTTTAGTTATTTGATGTCCAGTGGTTTAATTCCATTTTCATCTGTGTTAAAAACTAGGCTTTTATCGTTTGCTAGCTGTGCGATTTTAAGTCACTCAGGAGCACTGTTTTCATAATATAAGATGGGTGTTGTGTATCTGCTTCACAAAATTTTCATGAATGTTAAATAGAAGCATTTTGTATGCCCGGGTCTTCAAACCTTTTGATCATGTTCTGCAGGGGGAAAAAAAATGCATCTTACATTGTGACAAGCATATATAAATATGTGGCTGAAAGTTTCTTGGAACAAGATATATGTCCTCAACAAGTATGATGCACTTCTGATATTTTGCATTTTCATTCGCTTTTAAAAATACCCCTTTTGACCATTAAATTGATCATGACTCCCTGGATTGTAACCTGGGGTTTGAAAAACACTGTAGTAAGCTTGTCTTGTTAAGGTGCCCGTTAATCTATAGGATTCCCTTTCTCAGGTAGCTCAGAAGTCAGTCTCCCTCTACCTCTAATATAATTCACTTTCAGGAAAGCTAAATAGGGAAAAGGCCTCCCACTTAGATTATTGTATTCCTGTATCATATTTTTGGTCAGTGAAAAATGTTAATTGCTTTTCACAGTCAGAAAATGTATTTGGGTTTCTATGATGCCATGATGACTGGGTTGTATTAACACTACTTTTATGAAATAGAGCTAATGCATCCAAGCACAAATACCACATCACTACAGGGATTATATGAGCAAAACCCAAAATTGAGACATTAGCTGACAAAAAATGCAAGTAATGTGGGGCGAGGTAGCTTGTGTCCAGTGTCCCAGCGGGAGGCTGGGGTGAGAGGATCCCTTGAGCCCAGGAGTTCAGGTTAGGCCTGGGCAACATAACCCCATCTCTTAAAAATAATAATTAAAAAAAGCAAAGTATAAGTCACATTTAATTATATTTAATATAGCCCCTTTTCAACAGAAAAACATAAAATAATATGAAACCTGGATAATCTTGGGAAATTGAGACTGTATGACTACCATACATAAAATAACAGATGCTATTCATTGGTAGACTTATAGCTAGATGACTTGAGGACCATGCAGAAAAGACTTAGCTGTAATTAGTACCTGTGACTAGACAAAACTTGATCAGATGAAAGAGTCGCTTCCAAGTCTGAGGGATGTTGGAAAGAAAATTGCATAGAGAAAGAGAGTGGGAATTTACTGTTTGAAAAACACTCAGGAGTTTAACTTATTTGGCAATAGAACTGTGTTATTTTTGACCTCTAGTTTAACATTAAATATGTTTTGTGTAAATTGTTTTTTGATGCTGAGCCAGGAAAACATTTTAAGCAGCTCTAAGTTAAAAGTTTGACTAACATGCATTTACTTACTCCTCCATTACCTCCACAGCTCACCCTTTCACAATGGAATAATTTAGAGGAGTATCAGAAACACTTTGGTATGGAAAAATAAAAACTAAATTTTATACCAAAGGACCATAATTTACCTTTATGTGGTTCGAATTGGATATATGAGATGTGGTTTGAGTGCTGAATTTTAGACTCTGGCTTTTTCACTATTGGAGCTAAAATAAGGTTTTAAACAAGCTCAGAAATGAGTATAGCAATTTGTTGGGCTCAGATGGCCCAGAAATACACGAATAGCTGCTTAAGCTCACTAGTGGTCAGGGATATGCAAATTGAAACTACAGTGAAATACAATTTCATGTCCAAAATCGGCACAAATTAAAGATGTTATGTGGACATTACCAAATGTTAGGAGAGTGTAGTATAAAACTAATGAGTGTAAATTGGTACAGGTGCTGTGACTTGTGCTGATATCCTATGACTAGGAATTCTGCTTCTAGTGTATCTCTTGTGTGTGTGCACAAGAAAACATACAGGAACATTGTTTGTAATGCTAGTTTGTAACAGTGCAAAAATGAGAACTACCTATATGTCTGTTGGTAAGGAACTGGCTACAGAAAATATTGTCTAGTCCGACATTCTCCACAAGAAATATGATGTGAACAACATGTTATTTGAAATTTAGTTTTAAGGTTCTAAAAAGGAAATCAAAATCAATTTTTATATATTTTGACACAGTTTATCCAAAATGCTATCTTTTTAAAAGTGATTAACGTAAAAATCATGGAGCTATATTACATTTTTAAAAAAATACTAAGTCTTTGAAATCCATTATGTATTTTGCATTTAGAGCACATCTCAATTTGAATGTTAAATGTTTATTGGAAATACTTGATCTGAATTTAAATTTCTATTGGAAAAAGTAGATTCACATACCCAGGTTGTTCCATGTACTAATTACAACTAAGTCTTTTCTGCATGGTCCTCAAGTCATTCAGTGTCTGAAAATACTTAAAAGCTTTTCAGACACTGAATTGAGTATCAGATAAAGTTTAAATGAACTCACTTTCTCAGTTACACCAGCTGAATTTCAGATGCTTAGTGGTCAGGTGGCTAGTGGCTACCATATTGGATAGTGTAATTCTAATCATAGCATGTATTATTATGTGGCAGTTAAATGACCTAGGCTGGGCATGGTGGCTTACACCTTTAATCCCAGCACTTTAGGAGGCCGAAAAGTGGGAGGATCGCATGAGCCCAGGAGTTTGAGACCAGCATGGGTAACATAGTGAAACCCCATCTCTACAAACTAAAAAAAGCTGGATGTGGTGGTGCACGTGCATCTGCAGTCCCAGCTACTCTGGAGGCTGAGGCAGGAGGATCGCTTGAGCCTGAGAGGTCACGGGTAAAGTGAACTGTGATCGCACCACTGCACTCCAGCCTGGGCATTGGGGCAAAATCCTGTCTCAAAAAAAAAAAAAAAAAAAAACACCGGCCTGTATTATATAAAGTAAAATGTGGCTGATTATTCAAATTTTGCTTTGTCAATAAGAATTCCTAGAGAAGTGCTGTGACGTGTTATTGTTTGTTTTGAGCAATTTTAAATATTCACAATAATACAGGGAATACTATACACATATCCACTTTTCAAATTTCACAAATGTTAACATTTTGGTCAAGTATCTCCGGATCTTTCTCTCTAATCTAGAGTTTACTTATTAGAATATTTATTTGTTTAGATATTATATGGACTGAGTATCCACTCATTTAGTTTGTAGTAAGTATAAAAGAAAAGTGTACCTAAGAGTATTATGATTGTTTGTTGAAGGTGATATTAGCACTTAAATGGCCTTTATAACAACATTTTATTAGGTTTTTTTTTTTTTTTTTTTTTTTTTTAAGATGGAGTTTCACTCTTGTTGCCCAGGCTGGAATGCAATGGTGCAATCTCGGTTCACTGCAACTTCAACCTCCCAGGTTCAAGCCATTCTCCTGCCTCAGTCTCCCGAGTAGCTGGGATTACAGGCCCCTGCCATGACACCCAGCTGATTTTTGTATTTTTAGTAGAGACATGGTTTCACCATGTTGGCCAGGCTGGTCTTGACCTCAAGTGATCCGCCTGCCTCGGCCTCCCAAAGTGCGTACAGGTCTGAGCCTCTGCGCCCAGTTGGTTTTTAAAGTTTTTAAGGCTGGGCGCAGTGGCTCACATTTGTAATCCCAGCACGTTGGGAGGCCGAGGCAGGCAGATCACGAGATCAAGAGATCGAGACCGACCTGGCCAACATGGTGAAACCCCATCTCTACTAAAAATACAAAAATTAGCTGAGCATGGTAGTGCGCATCTGTCATCCTGCCTACTTGGGAGGCTGAGGCAGGAGAATCACTTGAACCCGGGGGATGGAGGTTGCAATGAGCCGAGATCATGCCAGTGCACTCTAGCCTGGTGACAGAGCTAGACTCTGTCTCAAAAATAAATAAAGTTTTTAAGAACTGGATGTCTATTGGGAAATCGCTTAGATTTTTAATAAAACACCAGGAGTTTAATCTATTTGGCAATAGGTTAAATAGTACTACCTATATTAACAAGAATTAAACTCTAGTTATTAACAAGAGGTTACTTTCTTTAGATTTCCCAGGCATATACTGTCAGTTCTGAGAATTTAGCTTGAGTTAGTGGAAATCATATGGGAAGAGGAGAATATTTAAAGTCAAATAAAATGGAATGTACCATATCAATTCTAAATGTAATTTATTTATTATTATTATTATTATTTTTGAGACAGGATCTCCTCTTTTGGCCAGTGGCCATGATCTCAGCTCACTGCAGCCTTGACTTTCCTGGCTCAGGTGATTTCTCCTGCCTCAGCCTCTCAAGTAGCTGGGACCACAGGTGTGCGCCACCATGCCTGGCTAATTTTTTGTAGAGATGGAGTTTCCCCATATTGCCCAGGCTGGTCTTGAACTCCTAGGCTCAGGCAATCTGCCTGTCTCAGCCTCCCAAAGTGCTGGGATTACAGGTGTTAGCCACCACACCCAGCCTAATAATGTAATTTTAAATGTGGTATATCAAGCATACTTTTTGATGTATTTTTAAACACTGGCATTTTACCTGAAATAGATAGGATTTTTTTTGTTTTTGGTTTTTTTTTTGAGACGGAGTCTCGCTCTGCCGCCCAGGCTGGAGTGCAGTGGCCGGATCTCAGCTCACTGCAAGCTCCGCCTCCCGGATTTACGCCATTCTCCTGCCTCAGCCTCCCTAGTAGCTGGGACTACAGGCGCCCGCCACCTCGCCCGGCTCATTTTTTGTATTTTTAGTAGAGACAGGGTTTCACCGTGTTAGCCAGGATGGTCTCGATCTCCTGACCTCGTGATCCGCCCGTCTCGGCCTCCCAAAGTGCTGGGATTACAGGCTTGAGCCACCGCTCCCGGCCCCCATGGATAGGGTTTTTAATGGGTGGCAAGGACAAAGTCACTTGGCAGTTATTTAATACATAGCAAGCAAGTTTCTTTGAATATTGAGGATGTTGCTTAAATGTACATTGAATGAGGTTGCTTGATTTTTACTCTGAATTTCAGCATATTCCTTAATTTTTTATGGCTACTTATGACAGTGCCCAAGAGTAAGTACTAAAATCTCTTAATAACTAATACCATGGTCTATAGATTATAAAAACTACTCTTAAAGTGAGAGGTGACATATAAGAAATGTAAACAGTAGCTCACACCTGTAATCCCAGCACTTTGGGAGGCCAAGGCAAGCGGATCACGAGATCAGGAGATTAAGACCATCCTGACTATCACAGTGAAACCCCGTCTCAACTGAAAAATACAAAAAATTAGCCGGGTGTGGTGGGGGGCGCCTGTAGTCCCAGCTACTCGGGAGGCTGAGGCAGGAGAATGGCGTGAACCCAGGAGGTGGAGCTTGTAGTGAGCCGAGTTGGCGCCACTGCACTCCAGCCTGGGCGACAGAGCGAGACTCGGTCTCAAAAAAAAAAAAAAAAAAAAAGTAAACAGTATTGTTACTCTTTTAAAAAGTATATTTTTATAATTTAAGAATCTTAATTTCCAAATGGAAATTTTAGATTTGATATTTTCTTCAAATATGCCAGTTAAATAATGTCATGAAAGTATTTCTGATACTCAACTGTAATGCAAACAATTACTTTTTAAAACCTTTAATTTCAGTGTTCGCTTAACAGATTAAAAGATCAAGGAATCCAGGTCATACTTCTTCTTTTTTTTTTTCTTTTTAAAAGAGACAGGGTCTTCCCCTGTCACCCATCCTGGAATGCAGTGGTACAATCATAGCTCACTGCAGCCTCCAACTCCTGGGCTCAAATGATCCTCCTGCCTCAGCCTCTTGAGTAGCTGAGACTATAGGCATGTGCCACCACACCCAGCTAATTTTTAAATTTTTTGTAGAGGCAAGATCTTGCGTGAGCTCAAGCAATCCTCCCTCTTTGGCCTCCCAGAGCACTAGGGCTACGGAGGTGAGCCAGTGTGCCTGGCCAGATCATACCAAAAACAAACAAACCCAAAAATAACTCCTTCCAGAAGTCTCGATACCTCTATTACAGCAGGGTTACTTTACAATTTTGTATTTGCTACAGAGTAACTTCCAGGTTTTAAAAAACATGCACCTGCTATGTTTTTGGTTCATCACTAGATGGAGTTATTGCAGTATAACTATGTGTTGGGTAGCCATTAGTAGAAAAACCTTTGCATTCTTCAAAGTTTGTATATGGTTTTTAGAAAAGAACATTGTATGTATAAGCAATCAGCTTACTACACATATCATGGTATAGGAACATACAGTCAGTAGTATGTTAGATTATGCGGTCATAATCTCTGAGCAGCATCAAAACAGGTATCTTAATGAGATTTTTCTTAGGGTAGGTTGTATGTATGAGAAAGAGAGGGTGTGGTGAGATTTAAACCAGTTCCCTGATAATCCTGTAGAGTTTCAATTTATATTATTAAGTTGTACAGGATAATTCTTTCTAGGAAATTCCAGTACTTGAGCTGCTGCATCCGAAGTCATGCTATGCCACTTCATAGTGGCACTGAAACTAAATTCTCCAGCCATTACCTATCAAGTTAAATGGTAATTAGTGTCCGTCTATTCCTGGACTTATCCTTGCCATTCTTATTTTGACCTGAACAAGTATTGTTCAGCTTCTCTTGCCACTTCAGTCACCCAAAGGCAAGCTGAGGGTAGAATGTTTTTTGTCTTACTTTCCTGTTCACTTCAAATCAAGGAGGATGTTTTTGTCAGAGATTAGATGTACCTTGAGCACCTGCAGACCTACAGTTAGGCATGTTTAGATTTCTGCTCCTCTCCTACTTTCCCTTATTCCTCTCAGTTGAGTTCCAACCTATTAAAATTGTCATTCTTTGATTCTTTGGCAGTGTTCAAAAATGGCCCCTAAAGCATTATTTTCCATCATTAATTGTTATCTAAGTGTAATTTCTTCACAGTGCCATTTTAGAAAGATATTTTAATACTTATACAAGGTTAAGAAAAATTAAACAATACTTAAAGGATAAGAAAGAGAAGTAATTGCCCCTGTCTTATCCCTTCCTTCATTGAGCCCCATCCCCAGAGACAACTACTTTTAAAAATTGTAATTTTTATTTCTTTTAGTGGTTGCTTACGTAGCTCTAATAAGCTCTTATATTGCTTTTTTTTTTTTTTTTTAATTAAAAGCTTTGGATTTTAAATCCTTATTGCAGAAAGTAAACTAGTGGTGAACTTTTGCCATTTCCACATTTCCCTTTCCATTTCTTCCTCTTCCCACCCATCTCAATGCAGTTATTCTTATAAATTGCTCTGTTGGTTCTACAATTTTAAATGGGGACCCCAAAATCAAATTGTGTATACTGTGGGGTGGTGTTATGAAGTGAATGAATGACCAGTGTGTAGCTTGTATAGTTCTGAACTACCACCAATCAGTTATTGGGGGGCATGTTATTGCAAAGTTTGTTGTAAGTAAACCTCTTTCCTCAGTTTTCATTTGCATAGTTTTTTAAATGACAACTGTTTGAAACAATTAGCAAACTTATTATCATATAGAAGCCTGGAGATAAGCTGATTTGTTGGTTCAGTGACATCATCAAGGAACCAGAGTCTTTGTTTTTCCATATGCTATTATTAACAGAGAATGTTGACTTCGTTCTCAGGTCTGCGCCCCTCATAGCACTAAGGATTTCTTTAGGTCCTGATGTCACATGCAAACATATCGTTTCAGAGAATATTCCTTCTTACATGTGTACTGTCTGTGAGTGTACCTAGAAGTTTCTGGCAAACTTTTCTTGGTTATTTCTTGGAATTGTTTCAGAGGTCCATTCCTAACCCAACTTCTGGCAAGAATGGGATTTTCATGATTATCCTTAGTGAAGCTCACAGTCATATGAAGAGGGTAGAGTATCTGAGGTTTGTTGGGGAGCAGCAAGGAAGAACAGTTGGTAGATAGTCAGCCAACAGGGTTTGCAGCAGAGTCAAATCCTCAGTGGAAAATATTACCAGCCTTATTTCTAATACTTATTAGAATACTTAGAATACTTTCAGGCTAATTTCTTTTGGAAAATTAAAAAGAAAGATAATTATTTGAAACAATAACCTTCCTTATAATCTCCTTTGCTACAGTAGCCATTTGTACTTACATACCTGAAAAGGACACTTCTAAGCTAGGCATTAAAGGTAGACTAGGAAATATACAATTTCTCTTCCTTTCCTTGAGTTTGATTGTATTTATTGGACCTATGCCTTTGCACTGTCTTGGGATGAAGATTTACTGATTAATCATACAATATTTGTGGAAGTATAGACTTCATTGGTAACTTTAAAACAGCATCATCATTGATTTTTAAAAATCAGAGCTATCCAAGTGATGAATATTAACTGTCTGCTTTTTTTCTAGACCTAGAACTTATGTATCTTTTGGAAAATAGTTTTCTGTTTTGCTCTAGTTTTTTATGATCCTCATTTCTTTCTTATTGCACAGATGCCTGAGAGCTAAGTATAGTAATTCTTTATGTCAGCTCTAGGGAGTTTGAGTAAGTCTTGTTTTTAAAATAAAATTCTGATTTTACTACTTTTTTTCTCAGGGTTATCTTAACATCATTCCAGTTTTCCACATCCATAGTAAGTTTTAGCATCCATCACTGTATGTAGTACTTTTACAGAGTTGTAGCTCAAGATGAAGAACTTGAGAATTATTGTTACACTAATTCCTAGAATTATTTTATGAATCAACAGAAAAATACTCCAGTAAGCTATTCTTACATCAGTAAAGTAGTTTGAATTACTTATTATTCTGGTTATTGATGTAAGAAGTTACCGAATAGATGGTGCTCTATGATTAAAGTGTGTGTGTGTGTGTGTGTGTGTGTGTGTGTGTGTGTGGTTTTGCTGCTCTAAGCTAGTTTAAAGCATTTCAGAACTGTTGTGGTTTTCTGGTTTCTTTTGGTTTTTGTTTTTTAGGTGGAGTCTCGCTCTGTCGCCCAGGCTAGAGTGCAGGGGTGTGATCTTGGCTCTCTGCAACCTTCACCTCCTGGGTTCAAGTGATTCTCCTGCCTCAGCCTCCCGAGTAGCTGGGATTACAGGCACGCTACACCGTGCCTGGCTAATTTTTGTATTTTTAGTAGAGATGGGGTTTCACCATGTTGGCCAGTCTGGTCTTGAACTCCTGACCTCAAGTGATGAACCCGCCTCGGCCTCCCAAACTGCTGGGATTACAGGCGTGAGCCACTGCACCCGTAATGAATCTATTTGTCTTTAAAATTGATTTTTAGAGTAATTTTTTAGGAATAATTTTTAGTTTCTTAGAAGAGATACTTTGAGTGTTCTTAACAAGTATGCATTTAAGAAATAATACTGTAGTCATTACTGAATAAGGCTTTAATTTTATATTATAAATATAGTTAGTAATATCAGTAAAGATGGTAAACTATCCATCTCAGTTGGTCTCACAGACCAACTTTCAGTGAGATATTTACCTCAGAATTGTCTTTTGATTTTGATTCTCATATTATAGCCATAAATATAAATCGTAGGAGATGTAAGTAATTACATGAAAGAGTTCTGAGGTCAAATAGTTTGCCAGATGCTGGATTATTTGGTGTTAGATTGGCTTCTTTGCTGCAGAACTTCTCAGAAACTTTAACACACTAATGTACATTATAAATGTTTTAGAATGTAACGTAGTATTTGCGAAACTTATTTAAACATGGAACATTCGTTTCTCAGACTGTTTTTCAATATAAATACACTCTGGGAAATGCTGGTATTTGATCCAGTTAGTATTTGTGTGAATTGTTGTAAAGAAAGTAGTGTCTAACCTTTACTTATGAGTGCTATACAGTTTATGAAAGGATATTAGCTTTAATACCTGGACACTTGGAACAATCAATTTCAAATGCATTACAGGTCTTTTTAAGAGATTAAGAGCTAGATTTTTAAGATAGCTTTTTAAGATTTCAGGTATATGTAAATCTCTTAAAGATTTTAGATATACCCTTCTCTACTGCTTCTTCTACAGCTTTTTTCTAAATGAAATTTATGGACATGCTTAGTGTTGAAACATACCCATCATAAAATCTAGTGATTCCCCAAACTCTGCATGCCAGCCTGGTTTTCTCTGAGCTCCAAACTAGTGTTTTTAAGTTCCTGACCCAAGAGTTCTATATCCAAACCCTGTAGGCATCTGAACTCCTTCAAAACTGACCTCATCTTCCCCTTCCACTTCCCCAGTCTTAGACTTTACTTTCTGTGTCCCGGCCTTGCTAGTGTCACTGTCTTCTTTTCAGTTACCCAAACTAGAAACTCAGGAGACTCAAATTCCTTCTTTGTCTTATACATCAGGATTTCTCAACCTTGGCACAATTGAAAATTATTTGTTGCGGAAAGTTGTCTTGTGCATTGCAGATGTTTAGCAGCATCCCTGGATGCTACCCACTAGATGCCGACAGCAGTTTCCCTCATTGTGACAGCCAAAAATGTGTCCAGACATTGTGAAATGTCCCGAGGAACAAATCACCCCAGTTTGAGAACCACTGCCCTATATCCAATCTATTACTTACCTACTGATACTACTTCCTAAATTTACCTTTAATCCCTTATCACATCTTCATCCTGTTCCCTAAACTCCCATCTTCTTTATTTGTTAATATTTGCAGTCCTTTAGTAAGGTTCTGACTAGTCTCCCTGTGTCCAGTGTTTCTCTCCAATCCACCTTCTTTTTATTGCGGCCAAGTTTTGTGCATGTATATTACAAGATCTGACTCTGTCACACAAATTGGAGTGCAGTGTCATGATCTTGGCTCTCTGCAACCTCCGCCTCCCACCCCAGCCTCCCAAGTAGCTGGGACTACAAGTGTGCACCACCACGCCAGACTAATTTTGGTTTTGTCATGTTGCTTAAGCTTGTCTTGAACTTGTGAGCTCAAGTGATCTGCCCAACTTGGCCTCCCAAAGTGCTGGGATTACAGGCATGAGCCACCACACGTGGCCCAGATTTACCTTTCTAAAATGCAAAGCTGAAGCTGAGCTAAGTGGCTTACTCCTGTAATCCTAGCAACTTGGGAGGCTGAGGTGGGAGGATTGCTTGTGGCCAAGAGTTCAAGACCAGCCTGGGCAATATAGTGAGAACCCATCTGTTCAAAAAAATAATGATAATAACTGTTCCCTGCTTATAATCTCTCAGTAGCTTTCAGTAGACACCCTCATGAACTGTCTTCTCTCTTTTTTCATTCTCTATTTTTTCATTCTAGCCTCATTCTTCAAAGGCACTCATACTTACCTGTACTAAGGTTCTTGCTACACAGTGTACTTAGCCTTCCTCTCACTTGCAACAGTTTGTTTCAAACTCTGTTTAGGCATCCGTTTTCTATCATAGCTGTCAGTTACTTATTTTTAGAAAATCTATCATAGTGAAGAGCATTTTGCTTTTAACATACCCATCTTTTCTCACCAAATTGAATTTTTCAAGGGCAGGGACCATCTGGATCCTATATCTTGGCATATAATAGATATTCAATAAAAGTTTGAATCGTTTATTAGTATGCCCTGTCAGATGCAGTAACATCCTCATTACTTCTAGGAATTCTGTTCCCTGTATCTGTAGTGAAAATTATTTCCCTAGTCTTTATCATATAGACTTTGAAGTGCAGGCTTTTGACCACAGAAATCTTAAACTATAATTTTCTTTAAAAAACCAGCTATTCAGAAGAGAATTGAAGAAAGCTATGTACTTAGTTGATATTCAAATGTCATTTGCTTATAAGATAGCTAGTTTAAAGATTTTTATTCTGAAAGGAAATTGTGTGGATTAATTAAATGTATGACTCAATATGATGTAGAAAGTCTTTACCATACTAAAAACATTGCATTTCCATTGAGTAAGGATTTGTTGATTGGTTGTAGAAAGCTTGCAAAAGCAATATTATTGTCTTAATAACTAATTTACTGTTTTAGAAAATACATTTATTAGAACACATTCCTATAATCACCAACTTGTGTTATTTAGTGAATTTAGCAAATTTAACCCCTATCAAATGAAAACAACAAAAAAATCAAGTAATCGAGTTAGTAAAGAATAGTGTCCTACCTCCCTTCCTTATGTGCCTTAATAGAGTTGTGTATGATTAGATGTCCCTGTGACTTGTAAGTAACCACTCTCAGCCTGACCAACAGTAATTTTACCTCAGACTTTAACTAGAAGGTGAAAAAAGAAAAATAGGGGTTGCAGGGCTTTTGGAAGATAACCCAAGCTTGTAGCACCAGCCTCACTGAAAGTCAGTGGTTGAGGATGGGGAAAGAGGGAATGAATAAGGCCTATTCCCAATTCAGAGTTCATTATCCTGGGACAGTGCTTTGCCAGATTGTTAATAATTATTAAATGAATCCATATATAATGGCAGTTAAACAAGAAGTAATGGCACCACTTCATATTTTAGGGAGTGGCACAAAATATATCACTTTCTTTTAAGAGAGATTCTTTAATAAGAAAAGTTGTATAGGAGGTTTCCAGAAATAAAACTGGGAAAGAGCCAGATTACCTACAGGGAAGGTACCTCCCTTTCACACAACTCTCTAAGGGTTGAAATGGATATAGGGAGTCATCCAACCTCTTATTAACCTTAAGAGCCATTTTGCCGTGGACTCATATTTGCCTTGCCTGTTTTTCTAATTTTTCTCCTCTCCATATTTACCCTTCCTTTCTTCAAATTTATAATTTTTAAATTAATTTACTTAATATTAAATATTACCAATTAAAATTTTCTTTATGACCTTGAACTGCTTTAGAAAAGAAATATGTGTAGTGAAATGAAAGAGATGAGTTTTATTTGGGCTCTTAAAAAAAAAAGCTTGATAAATGCTGCTTCCAAGATAATTTTTACTTAGAACTTGGAAATTTTTGAATTATAATGCTTCCATATATATAGATCATCTCATGCTTGTTCATACTGTAAAGAATTCTGTAATGATATTTTAAGTAAGTATTTTTTATTAGTTTTTGTTCTTTGTAATTTTAAAAATCTCTGTATCTTCAGTGCCTTACTTGATCTAAGTAAGAGATATTTGTGGTTTCAGCAACTTTATTTTCCATAGACTTTTAAGTATAGTAGAGATTATAGTGAATGTATGTTTTCCCAGTAAGTTCTTTACCTATTCCCAGATTATTCTGGGCTTTAGATGGGTAAAATATGTTTACATGGGTTTTTAATGTGGTTTTAAGTGGGTAAAAATATTAACCTTGTAAGAGTCAAATATAAGATACTTGTATTTTAGCAGAGCATAGCTTATTCTCATTATTCACATCTTCCATGAAGGTGCTAGCAACACTAAGTTAGCAAATACTGTACTGAACCATTGCTCTTAGGGAAAAATACTGTGTCATGTTCCCACAAGCCTCTGCTCACGACATTTTCATCAACTAATCAGTACATAACCATGTTTTATATGTGTTTCTATTTAAAGACATCTTGCTTAATATGTATTGTTAATGCATTAACATTGAACTGATGACCAACAGCACTGTAACTCATGACTCAGTGAAACTTATCTAACACACATATTTTCTCCACATCACAGCTTTCTTGCACCTAGGAACAGCTAGCATCTGGGAACACTTCAGCATGATGCTTATGGGACATTTTAAACAGTAAAAGCACCAACGAAGTGTGAAATGTGAAAAACATGGTGCTAAATAGACCACAAAAGGGACACTTGTATATGTAGTATAAGAACTGAAACAAGAAGGCAATGTCACTTTGTTTAGCTTCAGATGGAAATGTGCCATGTCAGGTGACGCATGGTTTTGCACTGCCCTGTGTGTATCTATGAAAGACTAAGAATGTGCCACCGTATTGATTTAGGGGTTACAGATAAATTTTAGTGAGTAGGTGAATGCACATGTACAGAATCTTCAAATAATGAGGATTGACTATAATTGTTTTTAGAAACCCTATGACTGAATACTTAGAATATGCAAATTTGAAAGTTTCTTTTTCAGGTATGTGGAAATTGTTGATTAAGCAGAATCATCCTTGCAGTTTTCATGTTCTCTTGTCTGGTAAAATAAAAATGGCTGCTTTCATTTCATCATTTTCTTTTCTGCCCTGCAGGGAACAACCTATCTTCAGCACTCGAGCTCATGTCTTCCAGATTGACCCAAACACAAAGAAGAACTGGGTACCCACCAGCAAGCATGCAGTTACTGTGTCTTATTTCTATGACAGCACAAGAAATGTGTATAGGATAATCAGTTTAGATGGCTCAAAGGTAAGCTACATTTACTTTGAATGATTTGGCTGTTTTTGCTTTTTTCAGTATGGCATTTTAGTTTTATTCAGAGGATTTTATCTTCATTAATATAAAATGTTTCCTTTCAAGTTCTTAAAACTTTTAAGAAACAAAACTTATTATTAAGGTAGCAACATGTTTTGTCCACTAAATTACTTTGATTAACCACTTTATTATATTACATGCCAAAATATTCTACAAAGTTGAGGTCATTCTGTTTATTTAATATTCATTGCATGCTTGTTACGTGTCAGGCATTATGCCAGGTACTAGCAGTATAGTGGTGGACAGAATAGACATGGTCTAGAATTCTAGGAGCTCTAATTCTTTTCAAATATACTGCTATAGACTAGTAGCAGATCAAAGTCCCTATATCTTATGAAGTTTGTCAGTGTCAATACCAAAGCTGACTTTTCTTCTCTGAAGAGAAAGTATAAGGACAAATCCTATTTTATTTTTAGGAGAGGCAGATAATGTAACAGGAGCAAGGACTGCCTGGGTTCAGATCTCAACTCCACCATCTACTGAGTGTTTTGTCTTTGGGCAGATTACTTCTCTGAGCCTCACTGTTCTCAACTCAGTATTGGTAGTTGTAAGGATTAAATGAGTTAATATCTGCAAAGCACTTAAATCAGTGCTTAGTGGATAGTGCGCTCTTCAGAAGGGTTGGCGGGGGGTTCCCTTTTTCTTTTTGAGACAGAGTGTTGCTCTGTCGCCCAGCGTGCGATCTTGTATAGTGGTGCGATCTTGGCTCACTGCGACCTCTGCCGCCCAGGTTCAAGCGATTTTCCTGCCTCAGCCTCCCTAGTAGCTGGGATTACAGGTATGCACCACCATGCCAAGATAATTTTTGTATTTTTAGTAGAGACAGGGTTTCACCATGTTGGCCAGGCTGGTCTTGAACTCCTGACATCGTGATCTGCCTGCTTCAGCCTCCCAAAGTGCTGGGATTACAGGCGTGAGCCACTGCGCCTGGACGGGGGATCCTTTTATCATCAGTGAACTTCATAGAACTCACTTAGAGAAAGAAATTCCAAAGAAAAATCAGATTTTAAGATTCTAGATTTAAAGTGTGTAGAAAGATGAGGTCTTCAGTTTCTTAAAGCCGTGAGGCCTTTCCACTTCCAGGAATTTTCGCAATTAAATGAAGGGGTTAAGTGCACACACTGTAGAGCCAGACTGTCTGGTTTGAATTTTTGTTTCTACCATCTGCTTTCCCTCTGTATTAGTCCATTCTCACACTTCTATGAAGAAATACCTGAGACTGGGTAATTTATAAAGGAAAGAGGTTTAATTGACTCACAGTTCCACATGGCTGGGGAGGCCTCAGGAAACTTGCAATTGTGGCAGAAGGTACGTCTTCACAGGGCGGCAGGAGAGAGAATGAGAGCAAGCAGGGGAAATGCCAGATGCTTATAAAACCATCAGATCTGGTGAGACTCACTATAACAAGAACAGCATGGGGGAAACTTCCCCCCATGATTCAATTACCTGCACCTGGTTCCACCCTTGACACATGGGGATTACAATTCAAGGTGAGATTTGGGTGGGGACACAGAGCCAAACCATATCACCATCTGATCTTGAGCAAACTATTTAGCTTCTGCATGCAGGGCTGGGCACTGAGGTTTGTGCCTGTAATTCTACCACTTTGGGAGGCTGAGGCAAGAGGATCACTTGAGATCAGGAGTCTGAGACCAGCCTGGGTAACACAGTGAGATCCCATCTCTACAAAAAAAAATAGAAAAAAAATTAGCCAGCCGTATTGGTGCTTGCCTGTAGTCCTAACTACTCAGGATATTGTGACTGGAGGACCCCTTGAGCTAAAGAAGTCAAAGCTGCAGTGAGCTAGGATTACATCCAGAGTGAGACTTGTCTCTTAAGGGGGGGGGGGGGGCGGAGCACAAAAAAACACAACTTCTGTATGCCTCAGTTTTCTTGTCTGTAAAAAGGAGTGAATAAAAATACGTACGTCATTACACCATAGCGTTGTTGTGAAGAGTAAATAAATTTAGGCAAAAACACAGTGTGTATAGTAATCACAATACAAACACTCACTGCTATTGTTATTAATGCTAGTATCAGGCGATTATTGGCTAGTGTTATGTAGGGAATAAAAGATAATTTAATTTAATGCTAAACTTTTTGTCTAATTTTTCTGTGTACTCATTCCTTATCTCCTTAACTAGGTTAACTAGATTATAAGACCCCAAGGGCTATTTGCACTTTGTGTCTTGTATATAAGTAACATGTGTTTACTTGAATAATTGATTTTTTTCATTTTTGCTTGGAGGGTTTAAAAGACTTGAGAAATAGAAATAGTTCGTTTCTGTGAATATTTAGTGAAGAATAATTTTGTCATATTTTGTAACTGTCTGGTTTAGTGAAGTTTGACAGATACTAAATATTATAACCTGAGACTCTAGAGTGTTTATTTATTTTCCCTTATTTGAACCTTGAGTTCTCTGTAATCTGTTTTGTTTCTGGGCCCAAATGGCAGCTAACATGCCTCCCTTATTAGAAAGGAGGGTTAACAGAGATAACAGAAAAAGATAACAATCCTCCTTTATTAGAAAGGAGGGTTAAATATTGTATAGAAATAAAGATCAACTGAGTTGTGCAATGTCCAAGAAAAGAAACCATATGGAAGTGATTAAATGGATTTCATTTGCTAACTTAACCTTCACCAGATTAAAATACTTTGAGTTATTTTAAAGGAAGGAATTTTAGTGATTAACACATAATCCTCATGTGTTCTTCCCACTGAAGCAATATGAAATGTTGCTCTTGCATTTTTCCATTTCTGAATATACATTACTGATTGTAATTATTAGAATCATAAATGTCTTTTGAAAAGCTTTTTGTATTCTTTTAACAAAATCTATCTTCTGTAGCAGAGTTATATTTTCTATCACATTTTCTTATTACTTTTCTAAACTGATGCTATTAACTGCTGCAGTTCCTATAGGAGTGGTTGTTTTTTAAGTCAGCAGTAGTGGTTTATTTGACTCAGCTAAACAAGTGTTTTCTCCATCTCATCCCCCACTTCTGCTCTTCCTGATTGAGTTGGAAACCCCTGAAGTGCCCTGCGTAGAAAACATGCACTTGTTCTCACTTAATCCCTCTGCTGTGCATATGAAGTTTGCTTTAAGGTTTTCTGATTATTCTACAGAGACCTCAGCATGGTCAAGGGCCAGGATCAGGGCACTCTGTGTGATCCGTACATGAGGTAGTAATGACACTGCATTTCTACCTCTTTTCCTTAAAAGGACTAGAACTCCAGGGTTGAGATACATATTTATTTTAAATAACTAAAATTTTTCTTTTAAATGCATTCTACTCAAAGAAGCTAAGAAGTAAAGCTTTTTAAAAGTGTGGGATCATCTATCATTTTAAGGTTTTCTTCATTAAAGAACAAGTAATACAGAGACAAGGAAAGGGTCAGAATGGAGATTAAAATAAAACTCGTCAAAGCAGAAAGAAGTTAATTTGAAATAGTTAAAATGAGGGGGCTTAGTGACCAACTAACAGCACATTGGTCAGTTTTCTTAGATACCTATAAAACCTGTTGTTGACTCACTTTTGAGTTATTAGGGTCACGTATAAAATGCCCTTGTCTTTTAGAAAACACAGAGATCCCAGTTCAGACGTGCCCTCCTCAGGACCAGCAAATCTAAGGCAGTGCCTACCAGTCTTGACTTCTTCTTGCCTTTCACTCTTTCACATCTTGGTCTTCACAGTACTTACTACTGTCTGAAATTATATTGGTCAGTTATTTATTTACTTGTGTGTTTACTGACTCCTCTTATTCCAGACTGTAATCTGTAATTACATTGCCCCTCTTGTTGTGTCTCGAATTTTTAGAACCGTGTTTGGCATTTAAAAGGTACTCAATTAAAGTTTAATAAACGAATGATTCTTTACCATTTGTTAATAAATGATTTCCTATTTAGTCTTTCATTTGATGACTTCATTTGATGCCGTTCAAGTTAGAGCAGTTATTAGCCACATTTTACGGATCCCAAATGACATGCTAAGAAAAGCAGTTTTTGAACTGAAGGGTAAGGAAACTGTATAAGTATGAATATGTAAATTTTGTCTAAGGTAAAAAGACTTAATTGAGGATAAGGGCTCTCATATAATTACAGTGGACATATCTTCTGTCCGAGAGAAAGGAAGGGGCCACTCTATTTTACTGTTTTTTTAATAGTAGGACAGGTGTCATGCATTCATTTTTATGACTTCTCCAATACCTGCATATCTCTTAAATATTTCCTTTTATACTGTTGTTCACATGGTAAGCAAATTTAGTTTTGTTTAGAAAATGCTCACATGGTAAGCAAATTTAGTTCAGAAAATGCTTGATGTTTCATTCCACATGTAAGAGTTCAGTAGATGACTGCTTATGGATTTGTTAACATCTAGCTATTACTATTGGAATCACTTTCTAATCTTAAATTTGGAGTGCATTAGACTAAAAAAATGATTCCCCCTCACTTTTATGGTATTAGCAGAGAGAATGAGTTAATATTTTATGATAGTTGAAATTTATTATGGTGATCACCAAAGTTAATATTTAGTAACATGCTAAAATACTAGTTTTCTAAGAAATTATGTGTGAAGCAAAAATGATAGCAATTCTCAACATCACGAATCTACACCACTTTATGAGAAAAGAAATGAGTATGCAATTGACTCTTGACACTGGTTTGAATTATGCAGGTTCACTTATATGTGGATCGAAAAATATTTGTAGGATGTGAAAACCAAGTATTAGAGGGCTGACCTCGTATGTGCAGGTTCTACAGTGCTGACTATGGGACTTCAGTATGCACGGGTTTTGGTATACACAGGGGGTCCTGGAACCAATCTCCCGAGTATAGCAAGGAATACCTCTATATTTAGAAGTTTGTTTTTTCCTTGAGTAAAGGGAAAAAGTACTAAATGATGGCAAGTCTTTTCTGTATCATGATGTATTTCAGGTAAATCACCTTGAAGAAAACTCAGTTACGGATTTTAGAAAATCAGTGTCGGCCAAGCACGGTGGCTCGTGCCTGTAATCCCAGCACTTTGGGAGGCCGAGGCGGGTGGATCACGAGGTCAGGAGATCGAGACCATCCTGGCTAACATGGTGAAACCCCGTCTCTACCAAAAAAATACAAAAAAATTAGCCGGGCATGGTGGCAGACATCTGTAGTCCCAGCTACTCAGGACGCTGAGGCAGGAGAATGGTGTGAACCTGGGAGTTGCAGCTTGCAGTGAGCCGAGATTGTGCCACTGCACTCCAGCCTGGGCGACAGAGCAAGACTCCATCTCAAAAAAAGAAGAAGAAGAAAATCAGTGTCATATTTTCTATGTATATTTTCATTTTTGAAAGATTCTTTAGAGGGTGGTACCCTACTTTTAAATAAACCACTGTTAAGGCCTACTTTCTTCTAGTGATTATCATCCAAAATTAATAAATATCGATTCTAAACATTGAAAAGGAAAAAACTGACCACATTAAAAACTCTGACATTTTTTGGATCATAGGTAAACTTATTTGAGTGTAAAATGTTGAAATTTTTGATAGAGTGTCATCATATTTATATTTTAGTTAACATATTTCCACACTATCACTTATGCCAGAAACTATTTCTGTAACTATCTTTATGTATTTAACATTGTGGCTTATTGATCATCCTAAGCTTTTATGTAACTGAATGGTCTTGTATTTAAATGCCTGTTTGCTGATTTTTTGCTGGTTACTCATACTTGCTTTATTTTTTAGGCAATAATAAATAGTACCATCACCCCAAACATGACATTTACTAAAACATCTCAGAAGTTTGGCCAGTGGGCTGATAGCCGGGCAAACACCGTTTATGGATTGGGATTCTCCTCTGAGCATCATCTTTCGAAAGTGAGTTAAATCATAAAATTTGAATGAAAATCTTCATCTTCAAGTCATATATCTTAAATATGTAATACCAAATGGAGAGTATGAAATATAGGAGAAATTTATTTAATATTCTCAGAACAACAGTAGTGACTTCAGAGCAAGAAGCAAGAGATCATTAGATGCTACTGTCACTTGGAGAATGTATTGTACACATTAAAAACAGTCACCATTGGTTGAGAAGGATTTATGTGGTTAATTGTCTGTATGATAGGAATTAAAAGGTGGGGATTATCACTTCAGAATGGATTTTTGTCAGAGATTAGTACCCTCAATTGGAGATGGTCTGCAACGTAGGCAGTTACCAAGGTCTTTTGAATTGTGAAAACTCAAGTTGACAGTGATATAGATTTCAGCATTTTGTTGTGACAGCAGGTACATACAGATTATTGTGTTTAGGGGAAATTGTGCTTTATCTGGATGTGGAATACTCCGAGCTCTGATGCAGTGCAGACTGAGATACTATAGACATCATGAGGACTTTTTAGATAATACTCACCAAGTGACCAGAAAGGCCAATAAAATGCAAAGCATCACCAGGCTGAATATTGGAAATAAGACAGTTCTCCTGTCAATAAGCAAAAGGCAGGTAATGTTTATACCAGCATCACCTTGGGTTCTTGTGGATGTTACACAGATATATAAGAAAAAACAATCTCAGTATACTGAGTAATCAAGGAGAAAAGTAAAACTCACTTTTCTCTTCAGATCTTGTGCCTGCCAGACCTAAAGATTTATTCTTAAAACCTCTGTTTGAAGCATTCAGTTAAAAGAATAACCATATATTTTAAATACTTTACATGTGATTTGGTATATGCAGGATATGATATAAAACTCAAGCTAGAGAGTTGAAATTTTTCAAGTGCAGAGAAATCAGGCTCTTATAGATATACATCATTTATATTTACATTAAACTTTAAGCTGTTTTGCTTTACAGACATTATTCTGTATTAAAATTCTTAAACTGGGTTCTTTTTAGAAATCTTACACTTGGTGGTGTGAATATATATTGAATCTATTTTTTTTCTTCTAATTATAAACATTTCTTAACACAGTTTTCAAGTGTTTTTGTTATCTTTTGGATATGAATTATGGCTTAAATCTGAATTTTAAGACTATTTTAACTTTTGCCTTGGTGATTATAAATCATTTTCTGTAGGATGATTAACACAAATATTAAAGCTGGGCACAGTGGCTCATGCCTTTAATCCCAGCACTTTGAGAGGCCAAAGTGGGCAGATCACTTGAGGCCAGGAGTTCGAGACCAGCCTGGTTAACATGGCAAAACCCGGTTTCTACTAAAAATATTAAAAAATTAGCTGGGTATGGTGGCACATACCTGTGTAATCCCAGCTACTTCGGAGTCTGAGACACAAGAATCATTTGAACCCAGGGCAGTGAGCTGAGATTGCGCCACTGCACTCCAGCTTGGGTGATAGAGCAAGACTCTGTCTCAAAAAACAACAACAACGAACAAATATTATCTTTTTGGTTTCTCTTGTACACATCTTATTCTTTAAATATATTTCTTGAACTGTGGTAAAGATAAGAGTTTTACATTCAAAGTATCTCAGCATAACTAGGATACAGGTATCCAGTGAACATTGCTCTTCCATAAACAGTTTTGTTGAGAAATTTTATGTTTATTCTAATAATTTTGCCGTCATTCAGAACCTTTTTAGAACTTGGTGGGGTTTTTTTGTTTTTTGTTTTTTGTTTTTATTGCCTATTAAAGACTATAGCAAAAAAAATCTCTCAATATATCTACTTGCCGAATTTCTTAACTTGACAATACAAGAACTAAATCGTGGATTATTTTCTTAAATAAGCTTGGCTTAAATGCCTTAAATGCTTTTTGGGCTAAGTAATTTTGTCTATAAATTAAGTTCTTCATGACATCTTTCAAGTTACTGAGCAGCTAGCTAATATAGTAAAGGAATAGTTTATTAACTTCTGTCAATTCTACTCTTTTCCCTTGTTTGAACTTTTCTCTGAGAATGGCTTTTATTTTATTTTTTTTAGATTTTTTTCTTTAAAGTTAGCATATACTTTTGACCAGCCTTACTGGTGGTAAATCTCCTAGTATTTGAGAGTGGGTTGAATATTGGGAAACAGCTCTTAAGCTCTTGGAGCCAATTCGAGCTTATATACTCACAGAACTTGGCTCCAAGAACTTAAGATCAGTCTTTTCAGAATGTTTTGATCCAAAGAAGAAAAAATCATAATTTATTTTTCAGGCTACCTTGTAGACTAATTTTGGTGTTTTGCAGACTGTAGGAGGCTCAAAGGAGTTTATATTTTACATAAACGAAGCAAGTACATAAATATTCTAGCTTGTTTTATCAGTTAAAAGCTATGAGTAAGTCAAAACGTTATAACAGTTTGGAGAAGGCAATTCTAGACAAAGACATCTCAAAATAAGGGAAAGTAGCATCGTTGAAAAAAAAATGTATGGTCTCTTAAGATTGACTGGTATGAACAAAATTCCAGCTATGCTTGGATTGTTAGAGTGCTTACTAAGTTGTATTTTGTTATCATGGAAACCTAAGCTGTCACTTTTTTCTTTTGCTGAAAACTAAGGATATAAAACTTAGAAATAGTATAGATTTTTACGAAGTCGCGAAGGGTTTTAAACATTAACTGTTGTGGAATGTTAAATTAGTGTAAGAAAAACCTTGTATACTATTTCAGATTACTTAAAGAGAAGTTTTGATTTGATTTCATTTCCACCAATGTGAGCGAGACCCTTGTAGCTTTGTATTCAGGTATTTTACTGTTTGGAGATACTCCGTTCAATTAGATGAGTATAGTAGCACAAATTCACTTTACTGAGCTACAGATTATAGGTAGAAGTGACAAGGTTTAAGGTAAGAAGGAAAAGTTATGATAATGACGACTTTAATTTTGACCCTCCTCCATCTCTCCAAGATTAGAGTATCACAAGCCTTTCCTTCCAAAATTTTTCTTCCCAGGATGGAAATGAAATCAGAGTTGATTTATGGGGATTTGAGAAAGGAACTATAATTTCATGTTTTAATTACCAACTCTAACAGATACTTTAAGTTGCATAGAGATTAGGGGTTTTTAAATGTAGTAATTATGTAGTCTTAACTTATTCTCACTGATAATAGTGATAGACTAGCTTCCACTTCCAAAACATAAATAGATATTCTTTGTGGCCAGGATGTTTTCCTAAGAATTAGTGTTTCATGTGCAATAATTTTTGTTTCGAAATTGTTATCCATCTCAAAGACCGTTGAGTATTATTCCTTTCTGCTGCTGTACATGAGCTGTTTAGGAATCGTCAGAAATTAATTTTTAGTTATGTCAGTTAGTGAAAATAGTAAATATTGCTATTTGTATTAGTGAAAATAAAATGCGTTGTGTATTATGAGAGTTTATATTTTAGTAGAATTTAAAAGCGTTTTCTAAATACTGTGATGTTTACAAGTGGATATTTGTGAAATTCAGTTTTCTCAATGATAAACATAGCACAGTATGCTTATGTTTACTGATTCTTTCCCCTACCTTAGTCTTAGTAAATTTTTTCCGACCAACCAGGAGTCCTTTTGGTAAGCTAGCTGACTCTGAAGTCTAACTTAGATATATCATGATGTTTTGAATAAGATTTGTCAAAATACTTCATAGTGCACAAATGTTTGGAATTAGGTTTCATTTTCTGTCATTTTCATATTAGAAGCTATAATTGGTTTGGAGGCTATATTGCTTGTGTAGAGTCAGTTATTCAGAAAATGAATAACTTTACTGAGGTAAAAGTGGTCGCTGTGACCTATTTTTATTTGGTTAATGTATGTAGTCTTTATACATTCAGTTTGCAGAGAAGTTTCAGGAATTTAAAGAAGCTGCTCGACTAGCAAAGGAAAAATCACAAGAGAAGATGGAACTTACCAGTACACCTTCACAGGTGGGTTTATCATTCCTATTCTTAATTATGAACATTGTTCATTTCAGATAGTATCCTTTATGCCAGAATTAAATATCCAAAGTACACATAGAAATGCACCCGTTAGTGTGGTGGCTCACACCTGTAATCTCAAGACTTTGAGAGGCTTAGGTGGGAGGATTACTTGAGCCCGGGAGTTCAAGACCAACCTGAGCAACATAGGGAGACCTCATTAAAATCAAATTAAATTAATTTTTAAAAATAAAAATAAAATTAACAAAGTGTGATGGTGCAAGCCTATGGTCTCAGCTGCTTGGGAAACTGAGGTAGGAGGATCACTTGACTGGGAGGTTGAGGCTGCAGTGAGCTATGATTGTGCCACTGTGCTCCAGCTTGGGCAACAGCAAGAACCTGTCTCAAAAAGAAAAAAAAGAGAGAGAGAGAGAGAGAGAGAGAGAGAAATGCATCCTTTACTTAATTTGTACTGGTGGAAAAAGGTTTTTCTATATGCCAATGCCCACAAGAATATTTTTAATCAAAATTTCAGTTTAGTAATTCAATTCAAAGTATTTAATGTGCTTGTAACTCAGCAAAAGTACTTAAAGATCATGCGATAGTCAAATGTAACCACAAGGGGAGTCACAGGAAAAGTTCAGGAAAACAAGTTTATTATACTTGCAGGTCCTAGAAACAGGGAAAGTCTTAAGGTGGTCAAGAGACAGAAAGCAGGAGTGAGGGGAAAGCCGAAGTAGAGCCTTTATTGGAATTTCTATGGGAAAGGCAAAGCAGAGAGGGGGAAATAGTTTAGGATTGGCTTGGTTGAATAATTTCAGGGGGCTCTAAACTATAGGGGTGGTCCCTCATTGTCTGGTAACTGGCCCTGGGATGGATTAAGTTAGAGGAATATTGTTTCCTGGGATGTATGGATCAGATAGAGGAGGTATGGCTCTGGATTGGCTAGTTTGCATATCAGAGACATGCTCTGGACCAGGCTCTTGCTGTCCTTAAGAATTAGCTAACCCTAGGGGGGAGAAGCAGTCTCTTCTCAGCCAGAAAATTTTTTTAAAAGATGTCAGAATGTCGTAATATACATAAAGTTAAAATATGTGCACACGCATGCACACACGCACAAACAATAGGGTTTTACATACTTTTATTATTTATTTATTTATTTTGAGCTAGAGTCATGCTCTGTCACTCAGGCTGGAGTGCAGTGGCACAATCTCCAGTTGCTGCAACCTCTGCCTCCCAGGTTCAAGTGATTCTCATGCCTCAGCCTCCCAAGTAGCTGGGATTATAGGTGTGTGCCACCACATCTGGCTAATTTTTGCATTTTTAGTAGAGGTGGTGTTTTATCATGCTGGCCAGGCTGGTCTCCCTGGCCTCAAGTGATCCGCCTGCCTCGGCCTCCCAAAGTGCTGAGATTACAGGCGTGAGCCACTGCCCCAGCCTGTTTTACGTACTTTTAAAGTATACTTAAATCTGAAGTTGGAACATCTTTATGCTTAGCACTGAGACAATGGTTATAGGTTTTACAAAAGTATTACTTTTTCTTTGAACGAAGGACCTTTTACTTGTCCATCATAATCTTCCTTCAGCTGGAAGTTATATCTCCAAGTAAAGTTGATTAAATAGTTACATTTTGGTACTTTTATAATACAAGGGTTTTACTGTATGATTAATATAGAATGCCACTATTTTCAGCTTTTTAATAGTAGGCTTTTCTAAAATTAATTTTTATTTTAATTGTTTCCTATAAGTAGGATTCAGCTCTTGGCTGTTCTCCTCTGTAGTAATTGTTTCTGAACTGTACTCAGTAGCTTTTATGGAAAGGAAGAATCAGATGTTACAAATGTTTCTCTGGAATGTCAGTAGTAGCAGATTTACATGGAACTTTCTTGAAGTAAGTAGGAATTGCCTTGGAATTTAATAACTAACCAATGATTAGAACAGTTTAGAAAATTATTTATTATTTATCTCCCTTTCCACTTCTATCACCCAGCTCTATTTGGAAAACTCTACTGGTATAGAGAGTTGAATTTTTTTTTTTTAAATAAGAATAAAGGAGAGCACTGTTAAATATGCTTAAAGTACATATTCCCTCATAGACTAAAGGTGTACCCTGGATTGAAGCCAAAGCTCCGTTATGCGTCTGTACATGCAGTGACCTGGAATAACTTTGATGATCATTTGGAACTTCTCTTGAATCTGTCTTCTCTAAGTGCTGTGAAAGTGTAGTGATACTTTTAAACATAAAGCCCCATTTAAAATTAAATGCCAGTACATGTTGGGAGCTCTAGTTCCTCTAGTGAATGATTCCAGTGTTATGAGAAGATGCAACAAACAACACATTCAGTAAAAGAGTACTCAAAGGATTTTAATAAAATTGCAATGGATTAAGCTTTGCCATTGTAATTAGTTTCTGTTTCTCTAATCATAACTTCCATTTTAGTTGAACTGGTCATGAACCATTATAAGTTGCTGCTAATACCTGTTCCTCTTTGGTGGAAGGAATGACTTTAAGCCTCTGCTTTGATTAAAGGAATATATAAAAGATGCTTATATTTGAAAAATACTATGAAATATAAAGAATAAGGAAATATCTTAAATTCATCACTATTTGAGAGCCAAAATATATGGACCTTAATTTATCTTATCAAAACATTTGAAGCCTAATTGTCAATTTAATATACAGAAGCCAGAGAGAATCATTTTTTAAAAAACATTTATCAGTTCAGCCAGGCGTGGTATGCACCTATAGTCCCAGCTACTCAGGAGCTAAGGTGGGAGGACTGCTTGAGCCCAGCGGTTTGAGGCTGCGGTGAGTTATTACAATCACGTCACTGCACTGCAGCCTGGGTGATAATATCTAATGTGTCTGTTCTAGTTTGAATTGTATGACCATCGGCCATGCCTACCCTACTTGATTCTCAGTGGTTTAACCCAGTCTTCTAAATTAATGCTGCCTGACGAATGTAACATTACTGTGGAATTTAGCAAAAGAACGGTTAAGTGGGATAATTGATAATAGGTTAAAGAGGAAAATCGATAGTAGTAGAAACTTGGTTGGTCATAGCTTTCGTTTTTATTTGAGGGAGGTGTAAGAGACTGGTTAAAAGTTTGAGTCAGACAAACCTAGATATAAATTACTTTTCTGTTGCCATGTAATACACTTGGTTGTTTAATACAAGTGTGTTTATATGTTTGTAACGTATTACATTACTTATAGAATCATTGATCATCATCAATAAATATGGTAACGACATAGTGTCAGGTCATGGTTAGTAATGGGAATTCTAGAATCTGAATTTGAAATTGGGCTCCAACCCTTAATAGTTTTCTGAGCTTAGGCAAGTCACTGTTTTTCTTCCTCTATAAAATGAGAATGAGAACAATATGTTCTTATTAGGAATATTGTGAGAATTAAATGAGGATTACAAAGTACTTAGCATATAGTAGATAACAGATAAATATTAACAACTGATGTTGTAATGGGGAGGATGATGATGTAAGGCCTTAACATCGTGTCTGGCACTAACAGTTGTCTTTAAAAATTCAGATGTCTTAATTGTATATTTATACAATATGTATTTGAAAAATACTTTGCATCAGAATTCTGCATCAGAATTCCCTGAAAGACTTGCTAAAACTCAGATTAGTGAGCTCCACTCCCAGACTTTCTGATTTAGTAGGTCTAAGATGGTACCCAAGTATTTACATTTCTAACAAGTTTCTAGGAGATGCCGAAGCTATTCTTATGTTAGATATTATATTGTAGAATATTATATATGCCTAATTCAGTTGTGAGTTTTATTTTAATTTTTTAGCCATTTACATTTTAGTCATTTCAAAGTATTTAGCCTGGTTTTCATTAAAATAACCACTCTAGTTTTGCATTCAAAATCAGTAGTTTACATAGTACTTAATTCAGTTTTACAATTATATAAATATAATTGGCATAAACAGGTTTGGGACACATACAGCTGACTCTTGGTAAGCATTTTATGCAGCTGGTGGTTGCAAAATATTCAAGCAGAGTGACAGTTAATCCACTAACCCTAAGCATCAATCAACCAGTATACTTTACATAGCGAAGGAAGAGCATAAATTAATCCAGAAAGTCAGATTATAAGAACTTCTGTGGTTGTCACAAAATGGATTTCAGAAATGGTAGCTCTGGATGGTGACCAACTAGAGGAAAAATGTATGACTGAGGATATGAGGATCTTGTTTGAGAGCTCAGCCTCATCTTCCTTTATGTATCCTTCTGCTGTCTTCTTTCTTTCCATTCTCACTGCCATGGGATCTCAACACTATTAGCTCCTCCCCCAGTTTTTCTGTCAGACCCTCTGCTCAGAAAACAGTGGTGGTTCTCATCCTTGTTAAAGTATAAAACACTAGAATGGACTGAGTCTTCCATGAATTTTTGTTAAATGGTAAACAAAGGGCCCTGTTTTCTTTAGGCCAACAAGGTTGAAACTGTAATGGGAATTTAATTCCAGGTTTTATTGGCATGAAATGGAAGGTGGTAGTGATATTTGGTATAGTGGGTCATGGCAGTGCTGCTGCATACCTCCCCAGCCCACCCTTCCAATATGCAGTAGGTCGTTGATAACACTCTAAAGGCTTGTCCTAGAGTGAAGGTCAAGGTCAATTTTTTTTCTATGTGTCCCAGAATATTTCTCATTTTTTGGCTTTTGAGCCAAAATTTCCTTTGTGGGTTTTATTTTAATTTTAAGTTACCCACTTCACAAATGGGTAGGAAGAGAGGATTCTTAAGAAGCATTTCCTGAATCTCACATCTGTGCTCAGGTGCCTTTTTTATAATAGGTTGCATCTGTTAGTTTTGGTTTCCTTGATATTCTCTCAGATTTGTACTTTTAAAAATATGTTTTTTCTTCAGTGCTACTGTCCTTTTTCTTACTGTAGATTATTTGTTTTGGTGGGAGTTATAGGGAGAGTTTCTCAGAAACAAAATGAGATGTAAGTGGTTTTATTTTCTCAAAGCAAGGATATAAAGTCAATAGAAAGGATCATTTGATCTGTTTTTATTTCATTTTATTTTTTGCTTTTTTTCATTTTTCTTATCAGCTTTGGGTACACACACACACACACACACACACACACACACACCAAAAAAGAGTAACTGAAGTAGGGTGTTTAGGAAATTACACAAAATTTAGATTAAAAAAAGAAATAGATGCTTAGAATATGTTAAATACAAAATATGTTTCAAGTACTATTTTTAGCATATGCAAAATTTCTGGAAGGTTTTACAGAATACTTTTGGCTACCTCTGGGGTAGTTGGAGGGAAAGAGGATTTCATTTTCCTTTTGTGCCCTCATGTACTGTTGGAATTTTTTCTTGTTTCTCATCAGTAAATACTGATTTTATATTTTTAAAACCGACTTTTAAAAAACCCAAGTTCTCAATTGGTTCAGAATAAAAAATTAAATTAAAAAAATAAAATACCATGCTTTGGGTGGGCTTTTTGTTTTTCATTTTAGGTATAATGACCTAGGATAACTATGCCTTTACTTAAATATAACTAATATTCAAGTTTTCTGAAGAAAAACTTGCTGCTTTGAGATGTTGGAATTGCTACAACCTCTATCCCTTTCTTTCTCCCCTTCTTAACTTGCCCCTGGGAATAGTCTTTCTACTTTAGTAGCATTAACATTTGTAGCCTCCCCAAGATCCATGCCTCAAACCCTGCTCCCTCTTATTTCACCCTCAAAGTGACAGGAGCATTTATCCCAGAAGATGGTAACAACCAGGAGTCAAACTGCTACTGCTCTTCCTTTCTCTCTTTTGATCCTAATGTATTTTTACACACTCTTGTCAACCAGTTCCAGCAAATCCCTGAATTAATCCTTAATTGCTAACCCTGGTTATGCCCTTTAAGTTTAATTGGTAATTTGCTTATTTTTATTTTCATTTTTTATTTTGAGATGGAGTCTTGCTCTATTGCCCAGGCTAGAGTGCAGTGGCATGATCTCGGCTCACTGCAACCTCCACCTCCTGGGTTCAAGCAATTCTCCCATCTCAGCCTCCCGAATAGCTGGGACTACAGGTACCTGCCATCATGCCCAGCTAATTTTGTTTGTATTTTTGTAGAGATTGGGTTTCATCATGTCAGCCAGGCTGGTCTTGAACTCCTGACCTCAGGTGATCTGCCTGCCTTGGCCTCCTAAAGTGCTGGGATTACAGGTGTGAGCCACTGCGCCCAGCCGGTAATTTGTTTCTGTTATCATTTCTACTGAACTGAATCTTCAGCAATTTAACTGTTTAGTAGGTTGCACATTCAACCTTTTATTATTTTAGTTTGGCTTGGCCTGTTTTGGAGAGTAATAAGCCTGATTTGTTAATACCAGAGATTATTATTTTATGGTTTCTTACTGGCTGGTTAAATTTTTTCTGACTAATTAATATGGTCCATAACTGATCTAGAAGTAGTCACTTTGTGATTGCTATTCCCATTATTCACTTAATAGGATTTGACTTTGTTGTAAAACATTTTTATATTGTCACATTATACTGTAGATTTTATTCGTGCATTGACTGTCAGCTAATGGAAACAAAGCAGATTTAGGAGAAAGATTTAATAAAAATGAAATTAAAGGTCAAAATAGAGGTTCTACTGAAAATTGAAAAATGGTTAAGTGATAATGTGGAATTAAGAAGGTATCCTTTTGATCTTTAACAGCTTGTATAGTTTATAGCATTATGGAACTATTAATTAAAATACTTGAATGTGAAATAAAATACATACAGCAGTATAAAACCAGAAGTCCCAAAAACGTAAGTCTCACCACATTAATATTTACATATTTTTTTCTAGCACTTCATGTGTAACATTCTAAATGTGAAGGATATAAATATCATAACCCAGTTACTGTTTTACATTCTGATTTTTTAAAATTATATGCATTTTGCTACATTGCTCATATTTGTCTTGTTTTTATTAGAGGAAATCTTGTATTTTTTTAAGTTGACGAATTATGATCATTCCTAACCACTGTCCTGTTGGACACTTATTTTTTCTCCCCAAATATAGACAGATATTTCAATTGTGACATTTTATTGCCCAGGGATCATAAGAGGTCCACCAAGCTGCTCTTTAACAGTCTGGTTTTAGCACCTCCCCTAGTTAATAGGTCTATCAAATGACTCCTCATTCTGATTTCCAATATCAAATTTGGTTAATCCAATGGTGGCAGACATAAGTATCAGCTTGAGCTTCATTTTAAATTCAGTTTATTTAAAATGAAATAAATTTTAATGCTATTTAAATAAATTTACTTTGAAAGGCAAATCTTAGAAATAAGACAGGAAATTTTGTGAAGAAAAGTAATTCCATTATGAGTACCAGACAAGGTAAGCTGAAATGCACTAACATCATTATAGATAATAGGTTATAGAGGCATTTCTTCTTGCTTTTCTAAGTAGCTCTCTAGGGATTGAAAAGTAGGGCAGATAAAACATGCTGCAAATTTCATTCACGCCTTTCCTCATACTCCCCCTCTCCTCATCCACTTCTTCTCCTGTACCCCTTCGATTATCTACTTCTTCCACCAGAATCACATCTGCTTGTGTTTTTGTGCATCTTTTCTTCTGAAGTATAGTAATTCTTTGAATATCTTTTATTCTGACCAATTAGTTATATAAACCAAACATTTTTTGGTTATTTGAAACTGTTTCTAAATTGTGTTATATTTCCATTTCTAAATTGTATGTTTCAGAGTTTTCTTGTGAGTAGCCCAGCTTCAAAAACTTTTTCTTATAGCTTGCCATGAATAAAAAATAAAAATGTCTATGTTTTATTTTTTAAGTCTTTGACTCAAATTTCAGTTGAAATTTGGTTCATCAGTTAGCGTACATCAAAGGCAGTTTTAACCTCAAGATGATATTGTGTACTTTAACAAAAGTGTAACTATTCTTTATCCTACACCCCTTTTTTTAAAGGAATCCGCAGGTGGGGATCTTCAGTCTCCTTTGACACCAGAAAGTATCAACGGGACAGACGATGAAAGAACACCTGATGTGACACAGAACTCAGAGCCAAGGGCTGAACCAACTCAGAATGCATTGCCATTTTCACATAGGTACAGATTCAATTCAGCAATCATGATTAAGTAAATGTGTAAATATGGAAATGTTTGGTTTCAGGAACCCTTATAGTTACAAGCTTTGAGTGAAAATTCTAGGTTGACTTTAACTTTTTTTTTTTTTTTTTTTTGCTGCTTCTGTTAACCTCAGAAATGAAATACACAAACTTTTAATTAACTTATAGTTTATAGTTGCATAGATGGACTGCAGTGAACATTTCCTTTATGTAGAAAAAGGAGCACTAGGCTAATTACAGTACAAATTGTTTTTCAGTGAAATAAAATCTTGTAAGTTGCTTCTACCTGTCTTTTAACATAGCCTCTAAAAGGCCTCCTTTATTAACCTGGTTTCTATTTTTGTGTATGTTCTTGAAGGTTGTAAGTTGGAATTTTTTTTTTTTTTAAGTAGGCTTTCCACTCTGAAATTAAGCTTTATCATAGTCTGAGGTGATCTCACCACATGATTTCATGGAAGGAAACAGTGGGATAACTTTTAGCATGGGTTTGTTAATGTTAATGGCAGATTTATCTTTGCATACCAACTAACAGGAGATAACTCTTCACTTGCTTTTGAATTTTAAAAGAATCTGATAACTCTGAAAACATATAATTTATCCTAAATGTGTTCCAAACCAGTTACATTAATTATTGGCTATACTTGGTATATTTGGGATGTAAGGAGGTCTGTGCAATTGCAGTCTTGCAAATGTAAAACAAATACCTATCAGTCGTCTGTTTTGAAGTTAATTTTTTATCCTTCTTTGGAAACTTTTCACTAGGTTAGTTTTAGTTAAAATTAGGAAAACAATTTTCCTTCATAGTACATTTCTTTTGGGGACCAATTAAAAAAAATCCTTTGGCATATTAAGCAAAATTGAAGTGAAGTGAGGTACTCTTCAACTCTCTTTCTCATGAGAATTTTTATTTTGATTGAAATTTGTTGAATATTAAGGGCATAGGATTAAATATAGTAGAGGCTAACATTGAGAGACCTCACTGTCAGGCTGAGGAAGAGGAAAAAATTAGTTAAGGTTTTTTATGGAATGGCCAGGTGCAGTGCCACATGCCTGTAATCCCAGCACTTTGGGAGGCTGAGGTAGGAGGATCACTTGAGGCCAGGAGTTTGAGACCAGCCTGGGCAACATAGTGAGACCCCTGTCTCTACAAAAATGTAAAAACTTAGGCCAAGCATGGTGGTGCACACACCTTTTAGCTACTTGGGAGGCTGAGGCAGGAGGATCACTTGAGCCTGGGAATCCAAGGCTGCAGTGAGCTATGATTGTGCCACTGTACTGCAGCCTGGGTGACAAAGTAAGACCTTGTCTATAAAAAACAAAAAAAGTTTGTTTAGGAATGAACAGAGGAAAACTGACTATGAGGCTATTCTAATTTGTTGCTAACAGTGCTAATAATTTTACATAAAACAGACATATTGTGGAGTTATAGATTTATTGTTTTATTGTGGTATAACCATATTTTCTGTTCATAGTTATAAAGATGACTGAACACATGAAAAATTTTAGTTCTTTTGATCTGAATAATATGTTTACATTATATAGTCTTAAAATATGCAGTTACAAGTAAATAATCATATTAGTATGCAATTTAAAAAAATATTTTACTATGTTGAGGAAAGGAAAAATTTTCTTGCTATTAAATTAGATTTAACATATCCATTTAATAAACAGACTTACAACTTCACCAAATATAATTATATTGATTTCTTTGGCTAACACTTAAATTGAGCCATCTGCGTTGAATACTGTAGCATTTAGAAATAAGAAATTTTGTATTTAACATTTGTAAAAGCTATTTTTAGTTTACTTTATGCACCTAAACTTTTCCAATGTCTACAATTTTGTTAATCCTTGGTATTTGGAGTTACTACCTGGAATTGGTCTTCTCCATGATTTTTCTCTGTTCTCAAGAGTCTTTAATAAGAGTTGCTTTGACTTGAAGTACACAGCTGCTTTGACTACTGGAATTTATAGATGTGTCATGGAGATACTTGATGGAGTTCTGAATATAAAACTTAACAGGTCAATTTAAGTTTCTAATTATGTGAGAGTTATTACATAATCTTGTAGTTCTTGTTGAAAAATACTTCACAGGATTTTTTAAGACATTCTCTGAACTTGTTTTGGTTTTACATTAGTCAGTATTAATCGGTATTCAGCTAGTTAGTTGACTGAAAACAAGATTTCCACCTGAGGTGTAGAACATTGAGTATTTTAAGTTAATGCTAGAATCCCAGAATATCAGAGCTAGAAGAGACCTCAGAGATGATATAATCCATGATTTTCTGAACTGTGGTAGTTTGATATCAGTTTAATAGGCCATTTATGGCTTTCTGAAAAATGAAATATAATGAAACCAAAGAGAAAACATTAGAGTAAAACTCATATTGAGAGTAGAAACTGTTTCAGTAGTGTACCTATATGTGTGTGCGCTGATTATAGTGTAAAATGTCAAAGTTTGAAAGTGTGTGCCTTTGGCATGTGCAAGACTAAATCCCAGAGGTTGGATGAGTTACCTAAGTCACACAGTTCATTAGTAACAAATGTGAGTCTACAGCTCAGCTCTGATCCTGGTATGCACTGTCTGTTACAGTTCATTAGGCAAATACCCAACACAAGCACATTGTTTTGTCAGGAAGTTAGTAACTGTTCCTGTCCTAGGAGACCTATATAGAAATAAGATCCATGTTTCATGATTAGAAACAGAATATTAAAATAAATTTTATTGAAATCTAAAACTCACAAGTTTTTAAACTGGGCACACTATTATATTTTCCCATTGCAAAGGAACACAATTAACATTTTATTTATTTATTTATTTATTTATTTATTTATTTATTTAGAGACAGAGTCTCACTCTGTCGCCCAGGCTGGAGTGCAGTGGCTCAATCTTGGCTCACTGCAAGCTCCACCTTCCGGGTTCACGCCGTTCTCCTGCCTCAGCCTCCCGAGTAGGTGGGACTACAGGCACCCGCCACCACGCCTGGCTAATTTTTTGTATTTTTAGTAGAGATGAGGTTTCACCCTGTTAGCCAGTATGGTCTCGATCTCCTGACCTCATGATCCACCCGCCTCAGGCTCCCAAAGTGCTATAAAATCTTAAGTTTTTAATGCTTAGACTATATTGTCTTCCTTCTCCAATATGTGTTTTAGCAGAAAATAATTAATAGCAAAAAAATTTTTTGCCAGTATTTCTCTGTTTTAGTTGATTCCATTTAACTTCTAAATAAGGAGCAAAATCACTAGAATGTCTATGTTCTAAAAAAAGATGGGGGGGATGTAGGAAACAGTGATCTAGTCAGTCAGATTAATTAAGGGTTGACTGTAGTAATAGCTACTTAGCAAGCCATTTGTTCTTTTCTTAAAATTCAAATTTTATGACTAAACCTCATGAATTTGTTAATTAACATATCAAAAGCAGGTCCTGCTTTTCATTTAGCACTGAAAGTTTTAGTAATGTGGTTAGTTTGTTCTTTAAGTCTTTCTTAAAAAGTTACTTAGCTTTAGAGAAATAAGCAAGATTTAAAACATTTTTAATATTTATAACTTTTTATTATAAAAATTTTCAAGCATACATCAGAGAGAAAATACTGTAATGAACTCCTATAAACATGTCACCTGCCTTCAACAGTTATGAAAAAATGGCCAGTCTTGTTTCATCTCTGCCCTCATCTACTCCTCCTCCACTGTGTTATTCTTAAAACAAATTCACAAATACTTTTCTAAAATTACTTTTAAACTTTTGAAAAACGTATTTACTAAGCTATTACAACTTTTTGTATTATACCTGATTCAGTGGCATTATAGATTACCTTGAATCATTTACTACTTTCTTTGATTTTTAACTATGCAGCTGAACTAAATTTTAAATGTATGAGCTGCTCAATACTCCTTAGTCAAGTGCTATACTACTGTATTATATCCTTGTCATAAACTATGCAAAAACATCCTTATTGAATAAGCTTCGGTGAATTGATACTGTTTCAGTGTACTTATTTTTAAAGTTTAGAGATGTGTAAAAAAGGGAGATCATGAGGATGAAATGTTTACTGATTTTTTGGGGGGGAAATGTTATTAAATTTTATCTAAATTGCTGTTTATCTTTTTTTTAACCTAAATGATAATGTCTTTTGAGATTGAGCAGGTATACACTTGAAAATCCTTTGAAACCAATCTTAGATTAGTTGTATATCAAGAAAAGTAGCTATATACTAATAGACAGGCATATACGTAAGAGGGAAGGTTTTGTTCTCTTTCCAGGGAATTCTTGTTTGCTTCATAGCATCAACTGTCTGGAATTCTAGAATTTACTTGTTTTTTTGTTTGTTTTTTAAATAAATAATAATAGATTTTCTAAAAAAGATTTAAAGCCACTGAAAATTATCTTGGAAATAGTTGATTTTATAGTATTCCAGTGCTGTCACAATGTAATACTGAAAACTTAAAGTTTTCATTTTGTTCATTACAATTTTTTGATCCTCAAATATGGTACAATATTGATAAATAATTGTTGTCATATTTTCAAGAGTTCAGAAAAGACATATACATTAGCAGTTTGTGAAGCTATTTTTGTACTGATAAATTTTAATAACAGTTTGATTACCTTAATAGAAAATGGGCTCTTTTAAACACTGATTATATTTAGATTCTTCTAATGTTTAGATAATGTGTTCTCATGGTGCTTCTAGAATTTATGTATTTTTGGGGATATTGCATGTACCTTCTATTCTGTTAAAGAGATTGTTTTCTGCCACATTATGTGTTTCCAACAGATAATCATTAAAGGATGTATGCAGAAATACTTCTTTCTAGCATATTAGTCTTGCTTTAAATCAGTAAAACTACAGTTTTGTCACAATGTATGACATCTGTATGGGTTTACTGCATGTGTATTTATCATCAGAGTTTTAGAAACACTTTACTTTAAGACTATGACTAGAAATTTTTGTGCAATTTCAAAAACTAAATTTCCCTGGAAATTTTACATAGCATTTTAACTAAATGCTAGTTAAATACAAAAACATCAAAATAAGTACAACATTTTTATATTTAACAGAATAAATGCAAACTAAAATACAAAAGGAAGTGCTTAATCTTTTTTTTTTTTTTTTTTTCTTGAGATGGAGTCTCACTCTGTTGCCCAGGCTGGAGTGCAGTGGTGTGATCTTGGCTCACTGCGACCTCCACCTCCCAGGTTCAAGCCATTCTCTTGTCTCAGTCTCCCAAGTAGCTGGGATTACAGCCTTACACCACGACGACCGGCTAATTTTTGTATTTTTAGTAGAGACAGGGTTTCACCCTGTAAGCCAGGCTGGTCTCAAACTCCTGGCCTCAAATGATCCCCCTGCCTCGGCCTCCCAAAGGGGATTATAGACATGAGCCACCACGCCCGGCCCTGATCTTAAATATAGTTTGGATTTACTGTACTTTTAAGATGATAAAAACAGGAAAAAAGTGATTGGCTGTTAAGAGCTTTCAGGTACTATATTCTCCACACTGTGATATGTTTCCCTTTTTCATGGATAGTAAGCAAATCTTAGATTATAGTAATAAACTAAAATAGAAGTAATTTCTGTGGATAACTTTTGTTTGGATAAGACTGTGTACTGTATATAAAGCTGGGACTTGATTTCAGAAGAAGTGACTTTATCATTGATATAATTGTAGGTGAAAATTTTAAGTTGTAGGATTCTCCTTAATAATTGACTTAAATATCATTATTCCTCCACCATCAAACCTCAAAAACTAGATTAGGTTTTTCTAGATTAACTTGAAGGCAAGGAACATTTGTGAGAGATCATAACTCAACAATTTAGAGATGTCAGAAATTTTTTACTATAATTGTGAACAATAGTATTTTATAAGAAGTATGGTAGTAATTTGGTCATTTACACTGTTCTGCGTTCTCTGGAAACTGAGAAGCAATTTATATATTTTAAAATAAGATGAAATAAGAAATATAATTTAGTGACTGTTTATTAGCTTTCTGAATAGATGCATTTACATTTTCATGTCTTGAATTTTTTTAAAGAACTAACGTTTATTCTCTAAAGATTTTGAGGAAAAAGTTAAAATTTGCTACACCATTTTGTCAAGCACTATCACTTGATATAGATTATTCACAAGAAAAAAACCATTCTTCGTGTGAGATAAAGACATTATTAACCCACCTACAATGACAATTAGACCCTTCCTCTTCTTCACCTCTACCTTACTGTTATAATTAATGGGAAAGAATGTTCATCAATCCATTCCTAGTGATTGTCAGTTTCTCTTTTCAAGAAGAGTAGCTGGAAATACAGGTGTGGTCATTTGCCATGGAACAGATTGATCCTAGATTAATTAGGATCTCTTTCTTGTGGAGGGCTTTAAAAAATTCCTTTTTCCCCTCCACTTCTGTTCCTAGCCTGCTACAGTGGGGATTTCATTGGAAGGGAGGTAGGTGATATGGACAGTTTTGCTCTAGGATGTAGGAAAGAATGTTTTTTTCCTTTGGATTTGGCCATCTTTCCTCTTACCAAAATAGTTAGGGCCAAGATAAAGGTGTAAACCTAGGCAGCGGCCAGGCAAGCCATAAAATGCGTGACATTTGTGTTATATGTGACAGTAAATAGTGGTGAGGCCTTTGGTAAAATGGAATGGGCAGGGTTCATCTAAACATATTACAGCTTTATAAAATGAAGCCAAATGAAGTTGGAGACTAGGTAACCCATATAGTTTCTAGTCTATGTCTTTAAAAGGAATCTCTGCAAAGATTGGATCCATTCTTACGTCATGGGGATAATACATAAGATTCACACTTCATGTGGAAATAAGGACATAATTACTGATATTGAAAGTGGTCATTCTCCAGGGACTGCCTTCCTTGTAGAATGTGTCAAATGTAGATAAGACTGAACAGTTTAAATAAATGTACATTGTACTTTTGTTTTCTGTCTGCCATTTTCCATTTAGAGTTTAGCTTGGCTGTGTATTCACTGTTGACAAAATTGTTAGGTTTCGGGACCCTGTTTTATTATATCTCAGCTTTATCGAGATATAATTCACATACTAAATAACTTAACTACCTAAGGTATACAATTCAGTGGTTTTTAGTATATTCACAGAGTTGTGTAACCATCTCCACAGTGAATTTTAGAACATTTTCATTAGTCCCCACCCCCAAAAAACCCTGTACTCATTAGTAGTCATTCTCCCTATACACCCCCACTCTCCCTCCACCTACCCTAGGCAACCACTAAATCAACTTTCTGTCTCTATAGATTTGCCTATTCTGACCATTGTATATAAATAGAATCATAATACATGGTCTTTTGTGACTGGCTCCTTTCACTTAGCATGTGTTGTTTGTTTGCTTGTTTGTTTGTTTGTTTTGAGTCTTGCTCTGTCACCCAGGCTGGAGTGCAGTGGTGCGATCTCGGCTCACTGCAATCTCCATTTCCTGGGTTCAAGCAATTCTCCTTCCTCAGCCTCCCAAGTAGCTGCGATTGCAGGAGTGCGCCACTATGCCGGCTAATTTTTATATTTTTTGTAGAGATGGAGTTTCACCATGTTGGCTAGGCTGGTCTCAAACTCCTGACCTCAAGTGATATACCCGCCTCAGCCTCCCAAAGTGTTGGGTTTACAGGTGCGAGCCACTGCACCCAGCCAGCATGTGTTTTTAAGGTTGATCCATGTTATAGTGTATATCAGTATTTCATTTTCTCTTCTTGTCTAATGTTCTTATTCTGTGGATATACCATATTTTATTCATCCATCAGTTGATAGACACTTTGGTTGTTTCTACTTTTTGAAAGTTCCAATATTATGAATAATGCTGTTATAAACATTTGTGTATGAGTTTTTGTGCAGACATATGTTTTCAATTCTCTTGAGTATATACCTAAGAGTAGAATCACTGGGTTGTATGGTAATTCTATGTTTAGCCTTTGGAGGAACTGCAAAGCAGCTGTGCCATTTTGCATTCCCACCAGCACATATATAAGGATTCTGATTTCTCTGTGTTATCAGCACTTGTTATTGTCTTTTTTATTATAGCCATCCTGGTTTAAGTGTGAAGTGGTATCTCATTGTGGTTTTGATTTGTATTTCCTTGATGGCTAATGATATTAAGCATATTCCCATGTGCCTTATTAGTGACTTGTGCATATTCTTTGGAAAAATGGCTGTTCAGATCCTTTGCTCATTTTTAATTAGATTGTCTCTTTGTTGTTGAGTTGTAGTTCTTTATAATTTCTAGTTATTAACCTCCTACCAGATAATTGATTTTTAAATATTTTCTTCAGTTCTGTTGTCTTTTCACTAATTTTTTTTTTCTTTTTTTGGTGCTTTGCAGCACAAATGTTTTAAATTTTTAAATAAGTCTAATTCATTTTTTTCATGCTTACACTTTTGGTGTCATATCTAAGAAATCACTGCCTAATCTAAGGCTACAGTGATAAACACATATGTTTTCTTCTGAGACTTTTATAGTTTTGGCTCTTAGATTTAGGTCTTTGGTCCATTGATTTTTATATATGATGTGAGACAGAGGCCCACATCTATCCAGTTGTTCCAGCACCATTTGTTGAAAAGACTGCTTTTTATACACTGAACTGTTTTGGCACCCTTGTCGAAAATCAGCTGATGGTAAATATGAGGGTTTATTTCTGGGATCTTAATTATGTCCCATTGGTCTCAGTGTTTATGCCAGGACTACACTTTCTTTTTTTCAGGCAGAGTATTGCTTTGTCACCCAAACTGGAGTGCAGTGGGGCCATCTCGACTCACTGCAACCTCCGCCTCCTGGGTTCAAGCGATTTTCATGCCTCAAAGTGATTCTCATGCCTCAGCCTCCCGAGTAGCTGGGACTATAGGCAGGCGCCACCACCCCCAGCTAATTTTGTATTTTTAGTAGAGACAGGATTTCGCCATGTTGGCCAGGCCGGTCTTGAACTCTTGACCTCAAGTGATCCTCCTGCCTTGGCTTCCCAAAGTGCTGAGATTACAAGTGTGAGCCACTGTGCCTGGCCTACACTGTCTTAATTAATTTATCTTTGTAGTTAAGTTTGAAATTGGGAAGTATGATCACTTCTGTATTATTTTCAAGATTGTTTTGACTCTTCTCAGTACCTAGAATTTCCCTATGAATTTTAGTGCCTAGAAATTGTGTATGAATTTCCTTCTGTGTTTCTTCAATGAAACCAATTGGGATTCTGATAAGGATTGTGTTGAATATGTAGATCAGTTTGGAGCTCATGGCCAAAATGTTCCTCTTAATGTTAACATTTGTGATCCACGAACATGAGCTGTTTTCCCATTTATTTGGAGCTGCTTTAATTAATTTCAACGATGTTGTTTGGTTTTCAGAGTATAGATTTTCTCCTTTTGTTAAATTTATTTTGGTGCTATTATAAGTGAAATTCTTTTGTTAATTTCACTTTTGAATTGTTCATTGTTAGTATATAGAAGGACAATTGATTGTTGTATAATGATCTTGTATCCTACAAACTTACTGAACTCATTTATTAGTCTTAATCATTTTTAGGGGGTTCCTTAGGATTTTCTATACATAAAATTATATCATCTGTAAATAAAGATAGTTTACTTTCTCCTTTCCTATCAAGGTATCTTTTCTTTCTCTTTTTTTTTTTTTAAAAACTCATTGCTATAGCTAGAACCTATAGTACAGTGTTGTGAATAGAAGTGACAAGAGTGGACATCTTAATCTTGTTCCTGATAGAAGGAAAGCATTGAGTCTTTTACCATTAAGTATGATGTTAACTGTATGTTTTTCATGGATGCTCTTTATCAGGGTGAGGAAGTTCCCCTATATTCCTAGTTTTTTAGTGTTTGCTTTTTTCTATTAATGTTTATTCCTATTGATTAATGATTTCCTCTTATACCCTCACAACTTGATGGCTTTAGGAATTTATTCATTGATAAATAGAGCAATATGCTTTTTTTATGTTTATTTCTTAAAAGCTAATTGATGGTTTATTTTAAAGGAAAAATGAGCTGGACTAAAGAGGAAGAATTCTTACTAAAATATCACTATTTTTAAGAGCTCTTCACTGAGTATCAGTTTTCCTACGTAAAAATATGAAACCTTCCTGTCTTCTAGCATTTTATCTCTCCAAAATAGGTGAGGTAGCTCTTAATAGAGAGTGGGAATGGGGGTATATTTGCTGTCTGACTTTTAAAGAGGTTTAGTTGATTTTTTTCCTTTAATTTTTTTTTTAATTGAAAGAAAATAATACAAAAAAACCTTTTTTTAAGAAAGAAAGAAGATTGTAAACATTACATGGTGAAACCCCGTCTCGACCAAAAATATAAAAATTATCTGAGCATGGTAGTGCACACCTGTAATCCCAGCTACTGAAGTGGCTGAGGCATGAGAATCGCTTGAACCTGGGAGGCGAAGGTTGTGGTGAGCTAAGATTGTGCCACTGTACTCCAGCCTGGGTGACAGAGCGAGACTCTGCCTCAAAAAAAAAAAACCCAAAAAACAAACACAAAAAAACCTGATAAATTATAAGATTATTCCAATGAATATAAAGCATGTTCTTATTAAATATGAATAAAAATACACATTCTAAAAATTATTCATTTCAGATAACTCTTATTTCTAGTGTAATTACTCTAGAAAAAGACTTAACTTGTGTTTTTCCTTATTGCATTATATAAATGTCAGCTGATGATTATTTTAAAGGACCAATTATATGGTCAATACTTGTTTTACATGGACAGTGTTCTACCTAGTTTTTATTATAGAAGGTTTGTTTTTCTGGATGCATGTTTTGAGTATTCAGTATACTTGTATATTAACCTTCAAGCAGTATATCAATGCCATAATTATGTCAAAGGACATTTTAAAGGCTGCTGTATGTACAAAGTACACAGAATTAAGTCACTAAACCCAATTATTTTTATTTTTATTTTTGTGGATGCATTACAGTTGTACGTATTTATTGGGGTACATGTGATATTTTGATACAAACATGTAATGTATAACAATCAAATCTGGGTAGCTGAATATCTATTACCTCAAACATTTATCATTTCTTTGTGCTAGGAACATTCCCCATATACTCTAGTCATTTTGAGATACATAATAAATTATTGTTAACTATAGTTGCCTTACTGTGCTACCAAACTCTAGATCTTACTTCTTCTATCTAACTATTTTTATTCCCATTAACCAACCCCTTTTTATATCCCCCTCCCCACTACCCTTCCCAGTTTCTGGTAATCATTCTATTCTCTACCTCCATGACATCAGTTTTTTTTAGCTTCCACATATGAGTGAGAATATACAACATTTGTCTTTCTGTGCCTGGCTTATTTCATTTAACATAATGTTCTCTAGTTCCATTCATGTTGTTGCAAATGACAGGATCTCATTCTTTTTTATGGCAGAATAGTACTCCATTGTGTATATGTAACACATATAGTACCACATATACACAATGTGATACTATTGGTAGATATCCATTCATTGGTGGACACTTAGGTTGATTCCATATCTTGACTATTATGAATAGTGCTGCAGTAAACATGGGAGTGCAGATATCTTTTTGATATACTGATTTCTTTTCTTTTAGATATGTACCCAGCAGTGGGATTGCTGGATCATATGAGTTCTGCTTTTAGTCTTTTAAGGAACATCCACAGTTTTTCATAGTGGCTGTACTAATATACCTTTCCCACCAACAGGGTGTGAACTTTCCTCTTTCTATCCTCACCAGCATTTGCTATTTTCTGTCCCTTTGATAATAAATCCAAATCTTTCAAGTCTCATTTACCTGACACACCAAAGGGATTTTTTTTTTTTTAATTTTCAACAATAAAGGTTCTCCATGACATTTAATGTGATATAGTTAATGGAGAAAGATTCCCTTCATAGCTGCATTGGTGTCTCTAACATGAGGCTATTGGAACTTCATATTAGCAAAAGTGTTTTCAGAAAGCTTATTTGATCTTATGGCTTCATTGCCTTTTGTAATTGGATCATTTTAGGATATGCTTTACTCACAATCTAAGTTACTATTAAAGAGACCACCTAAGGTCTCTTTGGCTCTACAAAGTAATAGATTTTTTTTTTTTTCTCTAGAGTTACAGAGAATGGATACTAGTAATTAGTTAAGTTATGTGAAGAACCATGTCACGGGGTGTTACTTGAGTCCAAGAACACCACAATTATTAGTAGTTATGTCTTTTCAGCTTTTTAAAACAGATAAACTGTTCTGTCATTATTACATATGGTCAGAAAGTCTTAGGTTCCATAGCAAGGAAGGAAGCTGATCTTTAACTGTACTTTATCTTTGAAGTCTCACAACCCATGTGATCTACTAGATGTTCAGCCTTGAACTAATACTAGATATGTTACCACATCTGGGTTTTTTGCAGAGAGAATTATCTTGAGCAGTAAGTAATAAAGAAAAAGCATAACATACCTAAATAGTTTCTCCTCCCTTTCCCGTTACCACTTTTTAAAAATTTTCTGCTTGAACATTTTGTCTTTTTATGGAAAAGCTGGACTCTTTACTCTCTTACATCCTGATATCTACTGGATATATTTTTGAAGACAGAGAAGATCAGTTCTCCAAGTTAGATTTTTTTTTTCATACTCCGGAGACAGCCAGTTTCCCTTGGTGGATGATTTCTCTGATCACCTTGAGTTTTGGAACTTAGTGGAGTCACCATTTCTCATGGAAGAAGAGGATCTACAATTTTTCCTAATTGACAAGATGCAAATAGTCCCTGACTGAGAGAAACTAACATGGAAGAAACATGAAAATTTAAAAAGACCCAGTAATCACAGCTTTAACTTGGAAGAGTCAGAAGAAGTAGTATCTTTAAAGAAGACACTTAACTGCTTGGATTCCTGTGTATACCTAGATAGCATTTAAGCTATCTCCATGTAGAGGAAGAAGAGAATGACTTGGCATGACATCCCATGTTTTGTTTCTCTGGCGAAATGCCATTATACTTGCTCTGCTAATTTTTAGAAGATTTAAAAGCCTTTGATGGAGAAAGATTTCTGTTGGTTGAAAATCAAAATAGCTGTTATTTCTGATAAATATAGTGAAAAATAAGCAACCTGATCTTCCTGGACTTCTTTGTAGAACTGACTCATAGATGCCATTTCTTTTAAGATTTAAAAATATAGCCAGTTTCTACATGTAACCAGATACTAATATTTTGATCAATTTGGTTTGTTGTCATATGAGAACACTTACCTCCCTACCTCACAGGGATGTTGTGAGGCAAATTTTAAATGTTCCTAAGAAAAGTTTAGAAATAATAACTCTTGTGGGTAGTTATAATCATAAGATTTTGTTTATTTTAGAATTTACAAATGCTTTCCCATAGTTATGAATAGATATTAGGTAACATTTTTAAATGGAAGATAATGAAGTTTGTACTTGATTTATCAATGCATATCCTTGTATAAAGAATAATTTGCATGAAATGTTGCATTTTTTTTTAACCAAGAGCTTTTATACAATTAAAGAAAAGCTAAAGTAAAAATGTCTGGTTTCCCCCTTTATTTAGTTGAGATTTAATTATTCATACCTCTTCTGGAATCTAACACCAATAAATTATTTTTGATTAAAATATTTAGAGAAAGGGTACTTCCTCCCCAAAATATGATACTAATACAATATGTGTGCTCTTCTATTATAGAAAGCAAATATTAAAGTTGGTGAAGACGTACTTTAGAAGTAAGGAAGAAACATAACAGAATTAGTCATTACCTTAACAGTATTGCTTTTCTGGTATTTAAAACTTAGAAGGGCTTGTTGTATCCGTTCCCATTTTATTATGGGAACAGTTTATAGAATGTGTTCTGAACCTGATAAAATTCAAGAGAAAATAATTTCCTGGGAAAAAATGTGAATAATACAATGGTCTGTCATTATTTTGTTGGTTTCTAAAAATATGGCATTCCTGCCATCATCTCTCTCTCAAAAATGAAGGGATTGTACTTGGGTTCTTCTAGCTGTGCCACCAGTCGTGTTCACAGTCTTAGACAAAAGACTTTATCTCTTTGAGCTACAGTTTTCTCATATATTAAGTAAAAGGTGTGGTCAGGTGGGTAATGATTTCTAATCTCCTTATCTTGATTATCTTAAAGTGATCCTGCCTTTGGTGTAGGAAATGAATAAGATGTCCTCTTATGGCCTTCCATGGCAGAGCATGAGATTTAGTACTGCCTTTATAATCATTAAAACACTGATAATGTTATTGTGCTATATAAAAGAACCCATTACATAAGGCAGATTAGCCATTTCTGTCTTTAAATAGAACATTAGAAAAAAAGTGGTGTCCTATGCTTTTGCATTATGCACACACATAATTAAAGTTACTGAAATTCCTTCCAGATGGCATCATGGATTAAAAATGTGTGATCCATCAGTTACTACTTTTCAACAATAATGTAAAATTAGCACAAGAGACCACATTACTTCATAGTATCCTGGAATGGATTATTATAATGGGATAAATTTCTGAACTACAATGCTGTCTAATAGCTAGGCTTATAGATTCAAACTTACAGATTGAATTAAATCTTCTATACTTGGGGATGGATTTTAGCAGTATTAAATTATAATCAGCAAAAAGAAACCAAAATGCAACTTGTGCTGTCTAGTGGCTCTCTTTGAAACGTGGTATCAATCAATGGAAAATAGTGAAGTCAATTATGCCATTTTTGGGAAAGCAAGATGTAAGCGTTTAATAACTTACATACTGCTATACTTGGAAATATTGTAAACATTTAGTGCTTCAAGTAGTGTTGTTTGATATCTCACCTGTGAGTCATACCTTACAGTCCTTAATATAAGTTCTAGACTAACTTAAGCGTTACACCCAGAAGGGCCAGGGAAGACTATCACTTGTTTTTAATTCAGTGAAGTTAGTGATAACAAATGAGAGAAAGATGATCCTTGTTGTTCTTCATGTTTCTTCCTTAAGAGATCATCTTGCTCCACTCCTACTGCTTGACTAGTCAAAATAATAATAATAATAATAATAATAATAATAATTTAAGAGTCCATTTATTCAGCAATCTCAGTATAAAACTTTGAATGCTAGGTAGTGAGCACTATCCTTAGTACTTCCAAAAATTAGATGGTACAATGTGTAGAAGTCTATTCATTAAAGGGCTTACTTGGGTTTATATTTAATCCTGTGTTTTCATAATTTTTATTTTTTATAGTTTTGTCTCTACGCTTTTTTTCTTTTTTTGGACAGTTGTCTCGAGAAGTAGAATGGATACAATTTCTACTTTTTCAGGAAGAAAAATCCAAAGCATATGGTTAGGGAATTTTTCTAAAATCTACAGATAGGTACCAGAATTAGAACTTTACTCTAGAATCCCTTGCTTCTCTACTTCAGTCTTTCCTTAACCTGTCTTGAAGAAATTTTAAGTCACCATATGGAGTCTAAATATCAAAAAGATGATAATTAACAATATTGATTCACTATTTGATGCAAAAATAAATTATGAATCTTTAAAATGTGTAGTTGAAATTCAATGAGTAGTGAGTCTATAGGCATTTATTTAAGAAAACATTGTGTATTTCGGTTAAGTCAGCATGGTCATGTTGATTTTATTTTATTTTTTTATTTTTTTGAGATGGAGCCTCCCTCTGTCACCCAGGCTTGAGTGCAGTGGCACGATCTTGGCTCACGGCAACCTCCGTCTCCCGTGTTCAAGTGATTCTCCCACCTCAGCCTCCTGAGTAGCTGGGATTATAGACGTGCACCACCACGCCTAGCTGATTTTTGTATGTTTCTTAGAGATAGGGTTTCACTATGTTGGACAGGCTGGTCTCGAACTCTTGACCTCAAATGATCCACCCTCCTCAGCCTCCCAAAGTGCTGGGATTAGAGGTGTGAGCCACCGGGTCTGGCCTATGTTGATTTTTTAACTATTTATGTTGAAAAATATTGGCCAGGCCCGATGGCTCATGCCTGTAATCCCAGCACTATGGGAACCTGAGTCAGGTGGATCACCTGAGGTCAGGAGTTTGAGACCAGTGTGGCCAACATGGAGAAACCCCGTCTCTACTAAAAAATAGAAAAAAATTAGCCGGGCATGGTGGCGGGTGCCTGTAATCCCAGCTACTCAGGAGGCTGAGGCGGGAGAATCACTTGAACCCAGAGGCGGAGGTTGCAGTGAGCCAAGATTGCACCATTGCACTCCAGCCTGGGTGACAAGAGCAAGGCCTTTTCTCAACAAAAAAGAAAAATATCTTAACAGGGTTTAGTGTGTGTGCTTGTGTGTGTGTGTGCGCTCATAGTATTCTTGATTATGTAACTGGTAGTTTACATTTACAAAGCAAAAGTGTTAGAGGATCTTAGATTGAGATAATTTACATGATTATAGGCCATGGTAAACTTTCCTTATATGTTATATTCTTTCTTTGCTCTTTTGTCTATTAATTTGGTAATATAGTTAAGAATCCAGTCTGCATGTTTACCAAGTAGCTGGCTAAAGGTTTCAGTTCCGCTGAGAGTTAAGCTTTTATGTTTCTGAAACCAGCGTAACATAACCAAACATTTGGAACACTTGTCCTACAAGTTTTCAGATTTGCATATAATGGTATAGCAACCTTACAGCATCTGGGGGAACTTGGTAACAAAAGTCATTTCTTAGAAGTAGAAAGTTGAAACTTACAACATAGCTTCAAAGGTATTCTGCAAAATATTGCCCTAATAGTTCAAAAATAGTTTCTAAATTTTATTTGAAATAAAGAACTCAAAAGTAACTCTGTTGTAAACCAGTGACTGAAACATATCAAGAGTCTGGGAGTACCTGGAAAGCACAGTTATCTTTGTGGAGTATTTTGTAGATGTGTTATATACATATATAATCACATGAATTAGAAATCATTTAACTAGCAAGTTATGCATCTAAAATCACCATGAGCACACACATGTAAGTGGTTAGTGTCCAGACTGAGCATGAGCAACTCTTTGGCATAGGTCCATTTTAATACTACTTAGTTCAAAATCATGTATGGAGCATGTCTTTGTGCCAGGTCAAAGGCGAATAAGATTGCCCTCAAAGGGCTTCATGAGGCAGCAGAATATGTAACCAGTATGGATGATGCAGAGGTAGTGATCCATGGGGTGTTCTGGAAACTCAAAGAAGAGTCCCCAAGCTCTCTCCATGATTACTTCAACATTTTCTGATGTTATACTTTCTTTATAGTTTTAACAAATATTTGAGTGCCAGGCAAACATTAGTGAACAAGTAAACAGTCTCTGTTCTTATAGTGTTTAAACTTCAGTGAGGGAATAAGAGAAATAATTGCATAACTATATAATTACTATTAGGAAAAGTGCCACAAAAGAAGACATCAAAGTGAGGGAAGAGGGCAGACAGTGGTATGGCTGGATCATGAAAGTGGCCACACATAACTCATCCTTCCAGTGGTTCGAAGTTGGCCTGTAAAGTGGGGAAGGAGCACTCCTGGCAGAGGGAGGGGCATCCGCTTTGGCCTTTGAAGCAGTTAGGTGTTTTAGTGCCCTCATCTGAGGTTGTGGTAGTGACAACTGGAAGGAATCTATAGAGAAAGACTGGTATGGAAGCAATGAGAGAATTGTTCACTATTTAGCTTTGAGAGAAAGGAAATAGGAAGAAATAAAGATATTTCTAGTTCACTAGCCAATAACATCTGTATCCTCCAAAATATTAGATACATAAAAGACAATAAATGTTGATTTATTGCATTTAATACATTGATTGCTTAAGTTGATTGCTTAAGTTCAGAAATTACACAAACTGAGCCCATTTAGTTGTACATGACCATCACAATACTAGCATCACATGTCTAAATAAATTAGAAATGCAAATCATAATGCAGATAAAAAAAGAATGCTGCTAAACATTTTACATCTCCTCCAAATGAAACCCATGAATCAAGATATATAAATGCCCAAATTGTATTGAAATTTGTCATATGGTTCTCAATTGCTAAAAATTTTAAGGAAAAGGTACTTTTGTGTTAAAATCCAGAATGTCATTTAAGATCCTCTGTGAATATCATGTTAAGTAGTATTAGTAAATGGAAACTAGAATAAGCGTTTTTCTTCTTGAATTTATTAACTTTTACAAAAATGCATTTGAAAGAGTGACTTATTCTGAAAAGATTAACATTTTTTAGCTTGCATATGAATGTCTTTTTTTTTTTTTTTTTTTTTGCATATGAAGTTTGTTGCCACAAGTCATTTTAATATTATTCTTGAAGAATACTCAGCATAGCAGATATGCTTCCAGATCTATATAGAATGTCTCCAGGCTTTAGTTTGTTTTCTATAAATAAGTAATAGTCACAGAGATATAGTTTAACTGGTTGAAAGATAAGGGAAAATACCACTTATCACAAGCTCATAAACTTTTACATAAGCAGTTCACTAATATGGGTGACCATAATGTATATGATAAAAGCCCCTCTCAAGCTTGGGACTATGTAGTTGTTTGGGATGGTTTTCCGAAAGCTGTTAATAAGCTAAGTAAACCTATAGAAGCACATTTTAGTACTTAGAACCTAGTTTTAGTAGAATCTGCATTCATCCATAGAAAGCAGTCTAGCAAATGTTAATAGTAAGGCCTGAAGTAGTTCCACAGATATCCATGTTTACATACATTGTTGTAAAATTATTTGTAATTTTACAAATAATTACAAATTATTTACTTTTTAAAATTAATTACTTTTGTAAAATTATTTACTTTTCGTATAAATATAGGCAAAGCATGCAGTCTTCCATCTCTACAGTGTAAAGTCTTTAAAGTATTAATGATAGATGTCTATTATTTCCATATCCTCAAAAAGAAATGTGGACATCCTTTCTACTTTATTTGTCCATCCATATTTGTAACTATTCTGCATTTTGAAATATGTTTTGCAAATTTATTTGCTATGATATTTAAGGCCCTTGGAACAATAACTTAAATCTGTTTAATTCATACTTTACCAGACTATTAAATAATTTGATCCCAACTTTTCCTTTTGATTAGCATAATCTGATTATCACTAATTTTTATTATTCCATATTCTAAACTAGTTTAAAAGTAGTCACCTATTTTTCAGTGATCTCTGTGTGGCATTCTCAACACCCTTGTATATAACTGCATATAGCCAATTGTAAATTACCCCTAATGTAACGGAGCAAAGGAATAGCACATGTGAAAAAAGACATTGTAGTTCAGTTTGAAAAACCTTACGGTGGGCGTCTTAATATTGCTGTAGTATGGAGGGCAAAGTACCCATCCATTACAGCATTTGAATTTAATAGCCTGTGTTAGTTAAATCATACTTAGGTTAAAGGAAGCCCAAGTCTCTGGTCCAGATATCATACATGACAATTTCATACAAAGAAAAATTCTTTCAAAGTCACAGATTACAAAAGAGGGTGTTAGATCAAGGGAAGCTGAGTTTTTGTGAGGAATATGCTCAAGACTGTCACTGTACTGGAAAAACAACAAAGCAAATATCCTGCTGAAAGGAATTTCTGTTGTGTTGTCTTTCTGTAGCTAAAGTGGTGACTCTTGCTGAACTAATCTGGAGTTGGAATATAGCCAGGCTTCATCACATTGGCCAGTAAAGTTGGTTCTTGTAGATAGGAGACTTTTGCTTCCATCGAGGCTGATCAGGAAGGCTTTAGAAGGAAAACCAAAAAAAGCCTCTTTTTTTTTTTTTTTTTGAGCTCTGTCACCCAGGCTGGAGCGCAGTGGCCGGATCTCAGCTCACTGCAAGCTCCGCCTCCCGGGTTTACGCCATTCTCCTGCCTCAGCCTCCAGAGTAGCTGGGACTACAGGCGCCCGCCACCTCGCCTGGCTAATTTTTTTGTATTTTCAGTAGAGACGGGGTTTCATCGTGTTAGCCAGGATGGTCTCGATCTCTTGACCTTGTGATCCGCCCATCTCTGCCTCCCAAAGTGCTGGGATTACAGGCTTGAGCCACCGCACCCGGCCAAAAAAAGCCTCTTATGATAATAACTGAGCAATCAGTAGTGGACTAAGCTATTATTTATTCTGGGCTGTATTCATTTATTATCATCTCTCTTTGCTTAGAATTCATTTGCATAATATTTTTCATCAGGGCTCTTACCTTTGCATATTATTTACATAGCTTATATGTGCATTAAATAAATGAAGTTGGTAGGAATTATTCTGCCACAAGTAACATGCTATTAACAAACATTTAAATAATTTGATGTTATATCCTTTGATTCTGGCCTCGTCTTCAAAAACAAATTTAAACTGAATGCAAAAGTTTATTATTGGTTACTACTGTTTTCTAAAAGATGAAAATTTATGACAAATTTGGAAACACATTTTACTGTAAAATTATCCATATCTTTTCACGCAATTTTAGCTTTGGTAAAATCTGTTAATAAGCATCTTTTCAATTCTGCCAGTACCTAGAGAGATTTTTATTTTAATTATTATGGTGTTTTCCAACAACACTACATATTGTGCTAAACAATTTTTAGGGTAAATTTTCCTTAAGTGACCTACTCTGCAAGGAAATGGTGGCATTTTTGCCTCCAAAGTTAAATCAAATTATAGAAGGCCAGATAAAAACATTCATTTCTATCTTGAATATTATAATGATTATAATGCTATTACCCTGTAAATAAGAGAATGGGCTTGAAATAAATTGATCTCACTCTTGGCAAGAGATAGATGTATATTCATAAGAGTTGAAAGAAACATAATTTTTTATTTAGTATGTAAGACTGGTTTTCTGAAGACATCCCACTGTGGAATGGTCTAACATCATTTCCTGAATAAATTTCCAAAGAAACTTTTAATCAATGGTCAGTTTTTTTAAAAAGGGAAATCAACAAAAATACTTTTATGAATCTAGTAGATACATAATTCACAGTATCACCTTGGGTCAATTTGTTTTTCTTCTCACTTAGGAACTAGCAGTAGGTCCACTGAATAGTTTTTTATTCCCTTCCCTTAGATCTGTCTCTCAGCCCTCCAAATTCACTGATGTAGGGAAACTACGATTTACATTAAGGTATTTAAAACACCTGTAAGGCACTTTGAACCTTTCACAAATACCCCTGAGCAAGAAGTTAGCATCCACATCTCCTTCCTAAAAGAGGATAAGCTGCTTAAAATTTTCAAAGGGAATTTCTTAAGAGGCTTTAGCATATCATGGGTAGGGACCAGCAGCGAGGATACAAACTGGAAGTGAAGCTGGGACTTCCTGTGGCTCTTCACCCTTGTATTTCCATTCCTCAGCCACAGCTACATTAGGGCATGTGGCAAAGACTACAGAAGGCACTGTGCCAGGCAAGCAGTGCACAGATGTTAGCAGATGTTACAGTGTGGAGCCATCTCCAATGGGAGCTGCTCATCAGCACATAGAAATATTGCTCTTACTGCTAGAAGCACAGTTACAGGAAGCAGGACATTTCTCAGGGCCCCTTATGGGACTCTTCATTGTAGCGAATAAAAATGGAAGTAGAGCTAGACTTTTGCTGTGCTCTCTCAAATCAAATGGGAAACTGCACTAAAGTACAGAATGTTTTTATGGAGTACACATAACGTAGATTCCCTTCTCCCCTCTCACAATCAGAAATTAACCATACCACTTCTTAGAATCATTTATGTTTACTTACTTTCTCATTGCTTCATTAACTTGCTAAATTTATTCTGAGGTTACATGAAAGGTTTAAACGTGTTACAAATAATACATCTGTAGTAACTAAGAATGACAATATAAATCATTGAGTGCATACAATATAAATCATTGACTTGGTTTGATTTAAATTATTTCTATTTCTGTTCTTTACAACACTAATCAAAAGGAGCCACTTTAAAATATTTAATGTTAAATCTTTTCAGCTTTTTAGCAGTTCGCAGAAGATTCTTTGAGGATTCTTTATTGACTGCATATGTGGAAGGTACCACCATTTGAGTGTCTTATTTTTTGTCTTCAAGAGTACGTTTACATAGGCTATTTAATTCTCAAAATCACCCTATAAAGATACTTGTTATTAACCCTAATTTTATACATGAGAAAACTGAGACCTGATGAGGTTAGGTAACTTGCCCAAGGCCCATGACTATTAAATGACTACAGCCATAGTTTGAAGCAAGTCATCAGATTCGAGCCTGCACTTTTAACCAGCTGTTACAGCAATTGATTCTTAATACAGATGTTTAACAAAATTCTTTGAAACTCAGAAATATTTATAGAGTGATAAAAGCATACACTATACATTTTGAAGTAATTTGTTTCAGATTAATTTTCCTCAGAAAAGTCAATAGTGTTTTAGTTTCTTTACCAGAGCTGAGTAAAATTCGATATTTTATCTGATCTAAGATGCACCAACAAAAAATATCGTCAATTAAACTATGACTGTGACAACTCTTTTAGGTTTACGTGGACATAGATTTTAATACTAGCCTCTTTTGTGCACACATAATATATGTAAAATCAATGGCTTAAGGTGTTCTTATAACTTCATCATATGCAGGGTCCAGCTCTTGTGATTCACTTTCTGTCTACAATTTATGTCCATGTTTTTCACTCCAGTATCATTTTTTTTTTTTTTTGTGCTATCAGTAACATTGGTGATACATTGTTTCTTTAAAAACTATTCTCGGCCAGGCACAGTAATGCCAGCACTTTGGGAGGCTGAGGCAGGTGGATTGCCTGGGCCTAGGAGTTTGAGATCACCCTGGGCAACATAGAGAAACCCCTTCTCTACAAAAAAATTAAAAAATAGCCAGGCGTGGTGGCACTTGTCTATATTCCCAGCTGCCTGGGAGACTGAGGTGGGAGGATCACTTGAGCCCAGGAGGTTGAGCCTGCATTGAGCCATGATTGCAATACTGCACTCCAGCTTGAGTGACAGAGTGAGACCTTGTCTCAAAAAACCAAAAAACTATTCTACTTTTATTTCTGGGATTTTCTTCCAATGTTTATTAAAGGTGTTAGTACTTAAATTCTATTTCGCTTCTAAACACTGTGTTTCCTAGAATATGACCAAGTGATTTCTAGTTCACTATAGGAACTTCCTGTAAAACTTCATCAGTCAACATATATCTCAATCTGTTTACCTGTAGCCAACTGTATTGTATGTTGATCCAGACATTCCAGACTATGTGGCAAAGGTGGTGGATTGTTAGGCAGACAAGGAATCTGAAATGGAAAATAAAACCTGGGGGATTATCAAGGCACATTAAAAAAAAAAAAAAAAGGGCCAGAGGAGGTGACATTTAGAAGCAGGTGCCAGCAGGAGTATAAAGAATAGAACAGGGCCAGGCACAGTGGCTCATATGTGTAATCTCAGAACTTTGAGAGGCAGAAGCAGGAGGATCATTTGAGTCCGGGAGTTCAAGACCAGCCTGGGCAACATAATAAGATTCCCTCTGTACAAAAAATTTAAAAATTAGTCAAGTGTGGTGGTATGTACCTGTTTTCCCAACTACTCAGGAGGCTGAGGCAGGAGGATTGCTTGAGCCCAGGAGTTCAAGGTTGCAGTGAGCTATGATTGCACCACTGCACTCCAGCCTAGACAGCAGAGGGAGATCCTGTCTCTAAAAATAACAGGCCAGGTGAATAACAGGCCAGGCCCACTGTTGGGAGACTGAGGAGGGTGGATCGCTTGAGTCCAGGAGTTTGAGACCAGCCTGGACAACCTTGCAAAACTGCATCTGTACAAAAAAAAACAAAAATAAAAACAAAAATTAGCCAGGTATGGTTGCATGCCTGTAGTCTCAGCTACTCAGGAGGCTGAGGTGGAAGGATTGCTTGAGCCTGGGGGAGGCAGAGGTTGCAGTGATCACGTCACTGCACTCCAGCCGGGGTGACAAAACCAGACCCTACCTCAAAATAACAATATAATAAACTTTTTTTTTTTTTTAAAGATCAGAATAATGCAAACATCTGATAAGAGGATCCCAAGAAGTACTGTGATTAGTAAGTTAATGACTTGCCAGCAAATGGAGGCTTTCAGTTATATCTAATAGAAAACTTCCTTCATATACTAGGCTATTTGCCTAGCAGGACCTGAAATCGCTACTCATTTAGGTCCTTTTGACAATAAATATTATTTATAAATAATACAAGGTTATTCTATTTTCTTTCCTTTAAAAGGATAACTTCGATAAAGAAAAATTCAGACCCTAAACTGTTGAAGATGTCATTAGTTTCTAAGATGACCTATTATAGCTTGGGGCCAACAGGCTGATATGAAAGCACCTAGCCCAGAAGGCAGCACACAAGTAGTTTTAAGTCAATATTGGTTGCTTTGGCATTCACAGTTCTGGAGTGGGAAGTGAGTAGACAAGCCAGCAGGCAGATCCTGAGACAAGCAGTGCTGTGGAGTGCTTTCATAGTTACGGATTGACCCCACTACTGACACAGAGAATAATGTTAAGAAAAAAACCTATTGCAACCTATTTATTTTATTTTAATTTAATTTTTGAGATGGAGTCATGCTCTGTCGCCCAGGCTGGAGTGCAGTGGCATGATCTCCACTCATCGCAACCTCCAACTCCCAGGTTCAAGCAATTCTCCTGCCTCAGCCTCTCCATTAGCTGGGATTGCAGATGTGCGCCACCACGCCCGGCTAATTTTTGTATTTTTAGTAAGGATGGGGTTTCACCATGTTGGCGGGGCTGGTCTTGAATTCCTGACCTCAAGTGATCCACCTGCCTTGGCCTCCCAAAGTGCTGGGATTACAGGCATGAGCCACCACACCCAGCTGCACCGTTTTTAAATTGTTTTTTGAAAGAGTGTCGGAATATTTTTCTCAGTTCTACATAATTAGCATGCCTAAAAAGTACACGCAAGGCGTTACCATTATAGAGACTCTAATTATGGGTCCTAGACCCTGGCGGAATGGGAGAGAGGCAGCTTTCTTAGACTCTGCAAGTGACCATTCCCATGTACCATTACTCTGCAGGTTAGATAAGTATATTACTCTTATTTTGAAAATAGAGCCTTTTGAAGTACTTTTTCTTCTTGATTTTACATAAACTAATTTAATGAAGTTTAATACTTTCTCATAGAACAACTTTGACTTTATTTTTATCTTATTTTTGAGACGGGGTCTCCCTTTGTCACCCAGGCTAGAGTGTAGTGACGCCATCTTAGCTCACTGCAGCCATGACCTCTCGAGTTCAAGCAATCCTCCTGCCTTATTCCCACAAGTAGCTGTGACTATAGGCACGTGCCACCATGCCTGGCTGATTTTTCTATTTTTGGTAGAAGCTAGGTTTCGCCATGTTGCCCCGGCTGGCCTCGAACTCCTGAGCTCAAGTGATCTGCCCGCCTCGGCCTCCCAAAGTGCTAGGATTATAGGCATGAGCCACTGTGCTTGGCCAGAACTTTGACTTTAGATAAGGGAAAAACTGTAAAATTCCAGTTTAAGGAACCTTTCAAATGGTGTTTTTGAAGTCTTTTGAACTTCCTCTAGATTTCAAGCCAACAGGATACCAGCTGGTCCATTTCAAAGGGAAACTTTACTTAACAGCCACAAGAATAAAGAATTGGGTTGCCCTTATTCCAGTGTTCAGATGTGAGATCATAATGGTGTTTCACTATATCTTCTGAATTACTGGTCTCTCCAGCTAAGCAATTTAGTGATTTCTTTGTGAACAGCTTTCTTAAGGTAAAACTACCAAAACTGTACCTATAAAAAAGAAACCAGATTAGCAGCCAGAGAATCCCAACAGTTCTAAATAAGTATTCCTGAAATGTGAGATGCTAACTTAAAATTTTGGTGTCAGAATTAATCCTAAGGTATTAATTATTGCTAATAAGTCTAATGTGGGAGAAATGTGATATCTTCGATTTGTAGATTAAAGAAAGGAACCTTTCTTTTTCCAAAATTAATGTGCAAAGTATTGAGGGGTGTGGGTATAAGGATTGAACACATCTGAGATAGCTCACATGTAGAACTTCCTTCAGGGTATCTTTTGGAATTTATTATAAGTTGAAGTTGTATAGGGTATTCTAATAGGAGCATTTATTATACTTGATGAAAGGAATATATGAAGAAGCTACAAAGAGAACAGGGAGGATTGACCAAAATCAAAAACATTTTGCTTCCTAAATTGTATTTATGTATTTATTTATTTATTTTTGAGACAGAGTTTCGCTCTTGTTATCCAGGTTGGAATGCAATGGTGTGATCTCAGCTCACTGCAACCTCCGCCTTCTGGGTTCAAGCGATTCTCATGCCTCAGCCTCCCTAGTGGCTGGGATTACAGGCATGCACCACCATGCCTAACTAATTTTGTGTTTTTAGTAGAGATGTGGTTTCTCCATGTTGGTCAGGCTGGTCTTGAACTCCCGGCCTCAGGTGATCCGCCCGCCTTGGCCTCCCCAAGTGCTGGGATTACAGGCATGAGCCACTGTACCTGGCCCTAAGCTGTATTTCTTTTTTTTTTGAGACAGAGTCTCGCTCTGTCGCCCAGGCTGGAGTGCAGTGGCCGGATCTCAGCTCACTGCAAGCTCCGCCTCCCGGGTTCACGCCATTCTCCTGCCTCAGCCTCCCGAGTAGCTGGGACTACAGGCGCCCGCCACCGCGCCTGGCTAGTTTTTTTTTTTGTATTTTTTCATACTGCTTTAGAAAGACAGATTATTAAAGGAGCAGCTTATAAAATAGAGGAAGCAAGACTGTTCTCAGATTCAAATTTATAATACCTATGTTTATAGGTATTATAAAAATTTATTTTTGATATCTAAGAAAAAAGAAAATGGTAAAAAGAAAGTTATTTGAGACCCTGCTTCACTGCCTTTGGGCATATAACTAGAAGTAGAATTGCTAGATTATATAATTCTAAATTTTTGAGGAAGAGCCATACTGTTTTCCATAGCAGCTACACCATTTTACATTCCTACCAACAGCATACCAGGGTTCCACTTTCTCCACATCCTCATCAACCCAACCCTGATTTTGTTTTTTGATAGGGCCATCCTAGTGGATGTAAGGTGGTGTCTCATTGTGGTTTTAGTTTGTATTTCCTTGATGATAATGATGTTAAACATCTTTTCAAGTGCTTAGCACCTGTTTGTTTCTCTTCTTTGGGAAAATGTCTATTCAAGTTCTTTGCTCATTTTTAATTTTATTAAAATTAATTAATTAATTAATTAATGAGCCACAATGCCTGGTCATTACATTGATTTTGTATGTTGAACCATCTTTGCATTCCGGGATGTCTTCAATTTTTTTTTTTTTTTTTTTTTTTAAAGACAGAATCTTGCTTCATCAACCAGGCTGGAGTGCAGTGGCACGATCTTGGCTCACTGCAACCTCTGCCTCCTGGGTTCAAGCAATTCTCATGCCTCAGCCCCCTGAGTAGCTGGGATTACAGGCATCCACCACCACACCTTGCTAATTTTTGTATTTTTAGTAGAGACAGGGTTTTGCCATGTTGGCCAGTCTGTTCTCAAACTCCTGGCCTCAAGTGTTCTGCCCACATTGGCCTCCCAAAGTGCTGGGATTACAGGCATGAGCCACTGCCTTGGCCTCTTCAGTTTTTAAATAGTGTTGTTCAAAGAGAAGTTTTTAAGTTTATGAAGTTCCTGTGATCAATTTTTTTAATGGATCATGTTTTTGGTATTGTATAATATCTAAGAAATTTTTGCCTAACCCAAGGTCACAAAGAATTTTTTCAAGTTTTATAGTTTTATATTTTATAGAAGTTTCATATTTTTAGTTAATTTGTGTATGGACTCTGAGATATGGGTTGAGATTTATTTATTTTTGTATGTGGTTATCCAGTTGTTTTAGCATCATTTGTTTAAAAGACTATTATTTCTTCTTTGAATTATCATACCTTTAGACCTTTTATAATTATCTTCATTTTAATAATTTTCAGATACTTTCATCTCTTTGTGTAGATCTACATTTCTGTCTGAGATCATACTCTCACTTATAGAACTTTAATATTTCTTGTAGGACACATCTTCTAGTAATAAATTGTCTGAGCTCTTGTTTACCTGAAAAACTCTTTATTTCACCTTCATTTTGAAAGATATTTTTCCTATGTGTAGAATTCTAGGATGAGAATTGTTCTTTCAACACTGTCACTCCACTGTCTTCTGGATTGCATCATCTGTGATGGAGTATTACTATACAGTAGTCCCTCCTTAACCACAGGGGATATATTGAAATACTCCCAGTGGATGCCTGAAACCATGGATATTCCTGAACCCTATATGTATTATGTTTTTTTCTGTAGATACATACCTGTGATAAAGTTTAATTTATATAGTGGACACAGTAAGAGATTAACAACATGAACTAACAATAAAATAGGACAATTATAGGAATATACTGTAATAAAAGTTATATGCATGTGTTCTCTCCCTCTCTCAAAATATTTTATCATACTGTAATATTTTCAGACTAGAGTTGACCATGTGTAACTGGAACCACAGAAAGAGAAACAATGGATAAGGAGCTACTGTAATTGTTATTTTTGTTCCTCCATGTATAATATGTTTTTGTGCTTTTTGCATTTGTGGTTTCATGTCTTTTATTTTTTGAAAGTACTCATCCTTTATGTCTTCAGATATTTCCTCTGCCCTTCTCTCTTCTTCTTCTGTGATTCTAGTTAAACATTTGTTAGACAGTTTATATAGCCCTTCATATCTTAGAAACTCTTTTTCTTTTTTCTCTTTGTGTTTCAGTTTGGCTGATTTCTGTTGATCTGTTTTCATGTTCACCGACTTTATGCAGCTGTGTCAAGTTCACTGAGCCTGTCAAAGGCATTCTTCACCTCTGTTATCATGTTCTTTATTTCTAACATTTCTATTGGATTCTTTCCCATAGTTTTCATCACTCTGCTAAAATTCACAATCTGAGTGAAAGTGATGTCCTTCTTTCCACTAACACCTTTAACATGGCTGTTTTACTTCCTTCTTTGATATATTCAAGATCAGATTAATCTCTGAGTATGATTCTGTTGATTGCTTTCTCTCTTGACAGTGAGTAGTGTTTTTGTGTGTGTGTGTGTGTGTGTGTGTGTGTTTTTCTTGCTTTTTGGTACATCTTGTAATTTTTTTTTTCATTGAATGCCAAACATTGCATGGAGGACAGTAATGATTAACACTGTTTTCTCCGAGAAATGGGTATGACTCTTCTGCTAGGCTGTTAATATGAAAGTTAGTCCATTCAGGGGTTGAAATGGATTTTGATTTTGTTGTTGGTGTGGTTACTATGAGTATGCTATAGCCTTTAAATATCTCTAGCATTACCTTGTGCTTAGGGTTGCTAGAGGGTTCTACTCACTGCTCGATACTCATCTTTTGGTCATTTTTGTGTGTGTGCACACCTCAAAGAAGGTCTGTCTCTGCGGTCTTGACCTTCCTGCAATGGAAGGCTGCTATCATAGAGGACAGAATGGGGTTCTCTGTTGTTTTTGTCCAGCCTCAGTCTTGGATAGACCCTTTGTCCCAGGATCTCAGAAATGAGGCTTTCTCAGTGATCCTGCCCTTCTCCCAGTAGCAGGTAAATTCAGCCTTGTGATATTTGAGAGTCTTGTTCAGGAGTTTCCTGCCTCTGTCCCACAGGTTAGAGACCTCTGAATCTATAAAATAGTCTAGAGACTATTTTCTGTTCCTCTCAACAGAGTTACAGAGTTTTATTCTCTTTGCCTCCAGCCATAACAGGTCTTTGCCTGAATCCAGATTAAGTGGGAGAATGACAGGATTTAGGGGTATTCTTCTCCCATTGGTTTAAAATTTTGGTCCTGTGGAGAAGGGTCTTGGCTAGACTTTGTGAATTTCCCAAATGGAAGTCTTTCCCCTCATCCAGGATTCTTTCTCTAGTCTCTCTCTGCCTCTCCAGTCTTTCTCCTGAGAACCTGATAGAAGTCTGTAGTAAAGAGCCTGCAAGAGGGTACAAATTCCCTTTTGTATCTCTGGCTCCCAAGAGCCTTAGAAATGCTTTTAGTAGCCATCTTGCTCATAAGTACCATTCCAAACATGAAATTGTGAAGTTATCTTCTTGATACATGTAGAAAATAAAATGATTACACTTACCTGGATTTTATCATTAACGCATAGTATATTTTAAGATTTTACCAGAGTTGTATCTTAAACTTGAGCTTCCTTGGGTCTAAATACCAACCAAATATGAAAATACTGCAAGATGCTAGGATGAATTTGAAGAATCTGCTAACCTACTTTAAACATACACTTCAACAATCAAGCGTTTTAAAATAATTGATGTGGTGGTGTAACTACCTAGACTACTCATATAAAAAGTACTTCTGCCAGTCGGTATTAAGTTGTAAATTACATCAAAACAAGGCAACTTGTTCAGGAATACCAACCTTTTCTTAAACAGGTTTGTTGTAACTTTGGGAGGCCGAGACGGACGGATCACGAGGTCAGGAGATCGAGATCATCCTGGCTAACACGGTGAAACCCCGTCTCTGCTAAAAAAAGTACAAAAAACTAGCTGGACGAGGTGGCGGGCGCCTGTAGTCCCAGCTACTCGGGAGGCTGAGGCAGGAGAACGATGTAAACCCGGGAGGCGGAGCTTGCAGTGAGCTGAGATCCGGCCACTGCACTTCAGCCTGGGCAATAGAGCGAGACTCCGTCTCAAAAAAAAAAACAGATTTGTTGTAGATTCTCCATGTTCCAGATCTACAGTGTTTTATAGATGAAATCCCTGTTATCGTATGTGCATGCATGATAGGTTTAAAATGGGAGTCAAGAAACTCCATATGATTCTACTACCCAAAACTAGTGTGAAATTCACTCCCTGATGTGAGAGCTAAAATATTTATATTTGAGGTTTTTATTAGTATTGAAAACTTTATTAAAATTACAGTGTTATAAAATGTACTACTCATTAATTAATTTGATCTGAGGTTGGCCTTGCACTTATTTCATAGTGAATAACTTTACTTTTCATTTAGTCAGCACATTGGTTAAGCATGCACAGATTGGCAAGCACCAGGCTTTGCTGGTAAGTGAAAGGATGGGTGTAATAACTGGAAAATACTTGTTGGAGAAAACTTGAATCAATGAAAGGAAAAAATGCAATCTGATAAACGGATTCTGAATATAGAAAAAAATTGTACAAAAATTCATAGAAAACAAATGAGAATCTGATTGAGAACAGCTTATCACAGAAAAGCCAGCTTGATTAGAACAGGAAATATAATCCTTGTACTTCAGGAAGATGGGGCAAATTGATAGGCTACATAGTGTGGGTTTAAAAAATTATGTTTATTAGTTTGCTTGAGTTGTCCTAAAAAATGCTGTAGACTGGGTGGCTTAAACTATAGAAATCTATTTTCTCATAGTTCTGGAAGCTAGAAGTCTGAGATGAAGGCATCTGCAGGGTCATTACTTCCAAGGCCTCTCTCCTTGACTTGTAGATGGCTGTGGTCTCTTTTTATGTTCATGTGTCTGTGTCCTAATCTCCTCCTCTTGTAAGGATATCATTTATACTGGATTATGGCCCACACTAGTGACCACATTAAACCTTAATTACCTCTTTAAAGACTCTATCTGCAAATACAGTCATACTGTGAGATCCTGGGAGTTAGGACTTTAATATATGAATTTTGGAGGGACACAGTTCAGCCTCGTGCACAGAATTGAAGACGCAATCAGGGCTGGGCATGGTGGCTCACACCTGTAATCCCAGCACTTTGGGAGGCCGAGGCAGGTGGATCACCTGAGGTCAGGAGTTAGCGACCAGCCTGGCCAGCATGGTGAAACCCTATCTCTACTAAAAATACAAAAACAATTTGCTGGGTACGGTGGCAGGTGCCTATAATCCCAGCTACTTGGGAGGCTGAGGCAGGAGAATCACTTGAACCTGGGGGGCGGAGGTTGCGTGAGCTGAGATCGTGCCATTGCACTCCAGCCTGGGCAACAAAAGCGAAACTCTGTCTTAAGAAAGAAAGGAAGAAAGGAGAAGAGAAGAGAAAAGAAAAGAAAATTGAAAGAAAAGGCAGAATGTAGGGATCCTCTTGAACAGTACTACTCAGTAGAACTTTTTGTCATGATGAAATGTTCTGTATCTTTGCTGTCCAGGGTGGTAGCCACTAGTCATGTGTGGTTGTTGAGTGCATGAAATGTGTCTCAAATTCAAAGCTGAATTTTTTAATTTAATTTTGAACTATTACATTTAAATAGCCACATGCTAATATTTGGATAATATAGATCTTGACTGATCTCTTTATTTGACATATAAAGAACTGAGAACCAAAGTGCTTGAGTGTTGGCTCCAAAGTTACATAGATAATTACTGAATACTTGTGATGTGAGCAGTTATAAAATGCTTGATGGATTTTACTGTCTAGTGACTATAAAATAAAACCCAGATAAATATGATAGAAAAACACCCTCATTTTAAAATTATTTCTCCTGCTATAAATATGTGGTAATCCATTTTACTTTATAATTGTGTAATTTTGACAAATGGATTTTAGGAGTAAATACTCGTTTTTTCTTCTAGTTAATTTTTAAAGAAGGGTTTGCTATTGACATATAACAAATGTTTAAATTAGTTCACTAAGATTTCAATTGTCAGATTGAAGTTTCCATTTAAATAAAATGCATCTCTGTAGGGGGAAAAACTGGTAGGTGGTTTAAAGAAAAATCTATAATTCAGTTAGAGCAGGTGAATCCAAGCATGCTTTGCTCAGAAGACCTGAATCTGAAAAATCATTTCACAAAGGAAGAATAAGAAAAGAGCTTTCTTTTTCAGGATGGAAATGAATTGTTAAATTAATAGCTTAGCTTGTTGCTTGATTCTATCCTTTCATGTTTTGATGATATTTTCTCAGTAAACTTTAGGAATATTTTTCACTTTTCATTTTAAACTAATTTTAGATTTACAGAAAAATCACAAAAACTGTGCAGAGTACCCATATACCCTTCACCCAGCTTCCCTTAATGTTAACATCTTGTGTAAACATAACACAATGATCAAATCCAGGACAGTAGCGTTGATACAATACTAGTAACTAACCCTCAGTTTTCGCCAGTGTTCCCTTTCTGTTCTAGGAACCTACCTAAGATCCCACCTTGCATTTAACTGTTATTTCTTGTTTCCTTCATTTTCTTCACATGTTTGAAGAGTTTCAGTTATTTTATAGATTGTCCCTCAGTTTGGGTTTATATGATATTTTCTCATTATTTGACTGAAGTTACACATTTATTGCAAGAATACTACAGACACAATCTTGTGTCGTTCTCTGTGCATCATATCAAGGGGTTCATGATGCTGGTCTGTCATATTTCTGGTGATAAGCTTTAGAAATCTTGGTGATGAAAACTATGCTTTTTAAATAAAATATATACTAAAATTACTATAAAATATCAATCCATCAAATTTACCCTAGAATACAAATGACTTATCAAACCCCCAAAAAATGGTGATTGAAGAAACCTATAACCCTCCCTACTTAGTTAATGGGATGAGGTTAGTAGAATTTTACTAACAGAAATAAACTTCAATAATGAGAAAGAGAAACAACCTTTTTCTAATGAGGCAATTCTTTCTTCGTTGGAAAGTTAAGAAAGGAATTTTCAAGAGGAGTCTTTCCAACTAAAAGAATTGTCTTGTAGTAGAAAATTGTTTTAGTTGAGATACATAACTGTGGTAGCTTAACAAGTAGAACATTAAATGAGGGAAAAAGGTGATTGCTTTTGTCTTCTTGTTTTTATGACACTGGAATTATATCAGAAGTCAAGTCATTAGAACCAGTTTCTAGGCATAGCCTTTCCTATGAAATCAGTTTATTGTAGCAAATGTTTGTATTTTTGACATTTTAAGGTCCTGAATAAGATGAAATAAATCAACAACAATTTCAAAAGAAATACTACATTACATATCCCAAACCTTATGACATTTAAGCATCCTCGTATGTTTTCATTAAGGAATGACATTATACTTTAGGGTTTGACACGAATAAAAATATAATACATTGTTAGTTTTTTTAATAAATGTTTTTCAGGCTATAATGTTTATTCCTTAAAAGAGAATGGGTAGAAACTCTTCTGTAGATACCTGTATCTGTCATAATGAAGGTGGGAAACATTCCACGTTAAGCCTGGTACTTGGGTACTTTTTGTATTTCTTCACTTGCCAGGTTTAGGAATATTTTGGTGACGTATTTGTGTTTTTTAGTATTTTGGGGTTGTCTTTGAAAACATTCTTAGTGCTCGTCATGGTGGCTTACATCTGTAATCCCAGTACTTTGGGAGGCTGAGGCAGGTGGGTCACCTGAGGTCAGGAGTTCAAGACCAGCATGGCCAACATGGCGAAACCCCGTCTGTACTAAAAAAATACAAAACATTAACTGCACATGGTGGCGTGCACCTGTAGTCCCAGCTACTTGGGAGACTGAGGCTGGAGAATCACTTGAACCCAGGAGGCAGAGGTTGCAGTGAGCCAAGATTGCACCTCCAGCCTTGGCAACAGAGCAACACTCCATCTCAAAAAAAAAAAAAAAAAAAAAGGAAAGAAAACATTCTTAGACTATGAACCCTACAATAGAACTGAGTACTGCTGTCCCTTCAAGGTAACAGTAGTTGGTGTAATGGATACAATTTTCTTTTTGTTTTATTTCAGTTCAGCAATCAGCAAACATTGGGAGGCTGAACTGGCTACCCTCAAAGGAAATAATGCCAAACTCACTGCAGCCCTGCTGGAGTCCACTGCCAATGTGAAACAATGGAAACAGCAACTTGCTGCCTATCAAGAGGAAGCAGAACGTCTGCACAAGCGGGTAATTTCAGGGCTGATGTCTACAGGGATTTAGGGCTAACAGGTTTTCTTGATCAGAAAAAATTTGCATGTAGATTCGGCACAGGAATATCTTCTAGTTCTAGGATGTCAGGACATATATATGGGTTGTATTATATGCGTTTGTTTGGTTAAGAAAAATATTTTCCATAGTTTAATGAGAATGAAGAATATATGCCTTTTGAAGTCAACAAACCATGTTGATTCCCTATATTGTCCATGGGGACTAGCAGTAATGCACAAAGTACATAAAAGCACTAATGTATTAGTGCTAGTTGATTAGTACTGACATGGTAGTTAAAGTGTGTGCTGAGAAAAAATTCAGGGAGTAGTTTAATTAGAATTTCAGCTTTGGGTGTTGACGGTGAAGCGGGAATGCTTTTTCCTGAGTTGTGCTGGGGAGGGCATTCTCCATTTCTGGTTTACAAGACGAGAGTGTTCCAGAGTGTGAATTCCAGTTCTGCTGGTTATTATCTATATGATCTTTGATAAGTTATTTCCTTCTTCCAGCTCAGTATTCTCATCTGTAAAATAGGAATAACAAGTACTCTGTACAATTCCTGTGAAGATTAATTGAATACTTAATTGGCATGTAGTTGCACCAAGTCAAAAATATGTATTCTGTACAATTCCTATGCAAATTTGTTGAGACACTTAAGTGCCATGTAATTGCACTGTCTCAATGAGTTGCAGTGAGTCAATAAGCTGCTTTTATTATTTTCTTTTTAAAGAAGGAATAATTTGAAAAATACAAGTAGAAAATTATTAACTTTGGTAATATTAGAGATTTGTTGCAGAAAAAGAAAATCAGAAATTTCAATACCATTAATATCAGAAGCCCAAATAATTACTTGTAAAGTGTTTTAATGCTTCAGGCCAAGAGTTTGAGATTAGCCCGGGCAACATGGCAAGACCCCATCTCCATTAAATTAGCGAAGCATGGTGACACACACTGTAGTCCTAGCTGCTTGGAATGCTGAATGGGAAGGATTGGTTGAGCCCAGAAATTGGAGGCTGCAGTGAATTATCATGGCCCCACTGCACTCTAGCTTGGGTGACAGAGCAAGACCTGTCTCTAAAAAACAAAAAAAAAACAAAAAAAGAAGATTTTTTTTTTTTTTTTAATTCAAGGCATAGAAGTGCTTCACCCAACAGATGCCTTTAATTTCTCTTTTTAAAAAGAATTCCAAGCTGGGCACATTGGCTCACATCTATAATCCCAGCACTTTGGGAGGCTAAGGAGGGCAGATTGCTTGAGCCCAGGAGTTCTAGACCAGCCTGGGCAATATGGCGAAACCCCATCTCCACTAAAATACAAAAATTAGCTGGGTGTGGTGGCATGTCTCTGTAGTTCCAGCTACTCAGGAGGCTGAGGTGGGAACATCACTTGAGCCCAGGAGGTGGAGGCTGAAGTGAGCTGAGATCATACCACTGCATACTCCAGCTTGGGTGACAGAGCAAGAGAAAAAAAAGGAAATGGAGTTGAGACAGGGAGGAAAAGTTAGAAACCTGAGTAAATGTTATTCTATTCTGTGTATAAAAATTAACTTAGATCGGGGAAAGGAGAGTTGTTTAATGGTTATAGACTTTCAGTTTTGCAGGTTAAAAAAGTTCTGGAGATCTGTTTCACAGCAATGTGAATATACATACTTAACACTATTGAACTACACACTTAAAATGACTAAGATGATAAATTTTATGTTATATGTTTTTTACCACAATTAAAAAAAAACAATTTATGACAATTATCATAGCCAGAAAATATTAAGGAGCTATCATGTAGTCATTTTTAATTGTGTATTGGACATCGTAAATGAGATGTTCCAGAGACCACAGATTTTGTTATTTTTGAACAATATTCAGTTTTTGTTTCAGCAGGCAGTTAAATTATTTGGGGATTATCTTGAATTTGTGGAGTTGTGTACTTATGCTTTGTTAGAATTCATTTATTTCAATTTTGCTGTAACCCTAGGGTAAATCACATTGTCCTAGGAAATCTTTATCTCTAAGACATAACCCTTCCAAGGTTTCACTGAAAAGCTTGAGGTATTTACCAAGGCCCTCTAATTTAGCAGGGACTAGCAGAACTTCAAACTGTCATCTCTCTGTTGAGTACCGTCACAGTTTAGTTCTTTCAGCCTTCCACCTCTTTTCCTACTCCTAGTTGTTCCAGGTGTTCTGCAGAGTCCTAAAATTCTCAGGCTCCTCAGAGAAATAAGACTATGGATCTCTGTTTGAGTTCAGTCAAGCAATGCAGCCAGACTGCAGAGTGCCTTCAGGCAAAAAGATGTGGAAATGTGTATATCACCCAAAGTAACTGCTTTCTTGCAGATGTGGAAATGTGTATTTCACCCAAAGTGACTGCTTTCTTGCAGTCTTTTGCCCAATTTGGTTACTCACCAGGTCCTTCAAATAGTTGACTTTTACATTTTGCCCACAATTTGCAATTCTTTTCTATGGGAAAGTTACTCCAATAAAAACTATTTCATCATTATCAGAATTGGAACTCCCCTTAAGGAATTTATTATATAATGAGACAAAGAAAGCAAATACATATTAAACAATAACTGAAATAATTCCCAAGATTTTTGAACAGATGCTTGGTTTTATGAACCAGAGGAGAGCCTTGAAGGCTTGGGCAGATAAGAATGGCTTTCTGGAGAAAGTACATGCTGAGCTAAGAGTTAAGGGTTTGGTTAGGTCCGAATGGTTTTCAGAGGCAAGAGAGGACATTCTAGTTAAATCAACAAGTTGGGAATGAATATCACTTGTTCTTAGGACAAGATTTGCCTGCTTTTAGTTGGAAGTATGCACTGAATATCTTGGGCAGTGTGGATGGTTGAGAAGGTTGGGGCCAATATACAGAGGATCTGAGGGTTTAGATCTGATATCGTAAAAAAAGATGAGCTGCTAGAAGTCTTTGAATGGTGGAATCACAGGAATGAAAGATGAATCTGTTAGCAATTTGCAGAGAAGAATAGGAAAAGGTTATAATTAAGTCCATTGGGAGGCTGTTGGTTTTGTTCAGGCCTGGGTGATAATGGTTTATAACGAGGCTATTAGTATATAAGAAGAAAAGAAGAAAATTATTTAAGAGATAGAATCACAGAATGTAGAGGGTAATTCGATACTTGGAAAATGCCAGGGAGAGGGATTTATTCTGTTTCCTTAGTAGTCTAGAATTTACTATTTTCTAGTAAACCAAAATTTTGTGAATACATGATATGTGTAAAGAGCTGCAGTAGGGTGTGTGTGTGTGCGTGTGTGTGTTTATGTTGACTTCTGTTATTGATTCTAGTTTGGGATGGTATAAATTTAAGGACAGTGCCCCTCTCTGTTCTCTCAAAAAATACCAAGTGCTCATTAAAAGTTATATTAGTCTTTGGGCCCTCGGTAAATTCTTATTGACTAACAAAATTTTATCTTACCCATAAGAGACACTATTGATGTAAAGTCATTCTAGTATCTAATGATTTAAGTTGTATTTTAAGCCTATTTTCTCTTCCAGATTCTCTTACATGTTGGAAATGTATTTGAAAAAATTCTCCTTCTGCAAAGCCAGTTTTCAGAACCCATATTGAATTTGAAGGCTACAGATGAAGGACAGATGGCCATATCTGATCTTGAATATGTTTTTGGAAGAAATTTTTAAAGAAGACTTTCATTATAGGGATTCTCTACTGTCATTAATCACTTAATTTAAGTTATCGTAACCTTTCCATGACCAAACCATGTAAATAATTATTTCTTTTGGTCTTTTTCCCGTTTCCTAGTTTTATATTCACTCTACCTTGAGTGTCTTAATATTTCTCAAATTAATTTTTATGTATTTATTCAGAATATACTCTTCACTTATTTGGGGCTATGTCTTTAGCAAGAAACTCTTTAAAGTTGAACTTTAAGTTAATCTGTGTTCTCATTTAATTTTAGGTGACTGAACTTGAATGTGTTAGTAGCCAAGCAAACGCAGTACATACTCATAAGACAGAATTAAATCAGACAATACAAGAACTGGAAGAGACACTGAAAGTGAAGGAAGAGGTATTTGCTGCTTTTTACTCATCTGTAATCTAGCTAACATATGTGTAGATTGCATGTCAAATTTAAAGGTATTTTATGGAATAAAGTCAGGTTGTGACCTTTTTTTTTAGGATGAAATTTTTTTTGAGTGTTATTACACTTGCTCACATTTTCCCTATCCTTATTTCTGTTATTGTGAACTGTGGTGAGGCAGTCAGACTGAGATACCACCTATTGCCTTCCAGATGAGAGTTGCATTTATACAGTCAACAGAAAATCATTAGGGGTTAAATGGATTTTAAAAGCTGTTGCTTTCTCTGGGTTCCAGCCAAAACTTTAATATCTTAGGAAATAATTATATCCACAAAACTTGAAGCAACATTAAAATGTTCAGATTGTTATTTCAAAGCAGTGCTGTACCAGAACCACCAAGTTAGACTTGTTACTGTTGCTTAAGATTATTCCGTTCTAGACAACATACTTATAAAGATAAATTCATCCCTCTAAAAGTCAATATGAAGGAATGTTTTTAAAATCATCTTTTTCTAAAATAAATAATTTCAGGGAAAAACAAGACCTTCCCTTTCCTTGATATAGTTTAAATACTAAGACATTTCTCTGCCTTTTCTAGGAAATAGAAAGATTAAAACAAGAAATTGATAATGCCAGAGAACTACAAGAACAGAGGGACTCTTTGACTCAGAAACTACAGGTGAGCTGTAGTAAATATTGTTATTCATTTCTGCATAGAAAGGCATCATTTTTTCACATACCAGTGACTTTTTTTCTGAAACTCCATTTTGTAGGTTTTGGTCATTTTTCTTTTCCAGGACTTCTGATTCATGACTAATCTTTGATTTTTAAAAAGTTATTGGTAACTTCATCTATGTAGCTTATAATTATCATAGATGGTCATTTATAAATTGTAAATTATTTAGTAAATTCTTTTGGAAATTTCTACTTTTAATTAAAAAACAAAAAATACCCTGGGGTTGGGCGTAGTGGCTCATGCTTATAATTTCAGCACTTTGGGAGACTGAGGAAGATCACTTGAGCCAAGAAGGTTGAGGCTGCAGTGAGTTATGATCACACCACTGTACTCCAGCCTGGGCAACAGAGTGGGATCCTGTCTTAATAAAAAGAAAAAGAGAGAGAGAGAAAGAAAGAACAAGAAAGAAAGAAACCCTGAATTTAAAGAAAAATTTGCAAATTGATTTTATTCAATTTCGGAACATTACTCTTTCCCCCCCCCCCCCACAATGTACTAATGTATGAATTATACCAATAGTTGTGCCCTAATGGAACAAAAGTTAGTACTCTTCGTTCTTCAGTGTAATTAATTTTGTTCACTTTTTTTCTGCATAAATAGTATGCTTCCTGATTCCAGTGTACAAAAAACATCATGTGTCAGTGGTAGTCAGACATGGTAAGGGACGATTTCTCAGAATTCATTACCAAAGTCTTCTCTTGCCAGCTCAGGCACTTTTCTTACACCCTCAGGGTTAGGTGCCTCAATAAAGAAGGGTTAGGATGACTTTGGGGAGTAGAAATAAGTATATGTATAGAGTGAGGAATTTGGGATAAGGCATAATAAGAGGGACCTGAAAGCCCAGGATTGGAAAGAGGACCTAGATTATAAGAAGAACAGCAACATTTATTGAGTACATATCGGACACTGGGCTTAGCACTTTACCTATATTATGCATTTAATACATATAACAGTCATAATAACCCAGACAAAGAAACTGAAGCTTGGAGAGGTTAACTTGTCCAACCTATATGTAAATGGAGACAGTCAAATTTTAAAACCCATGTCTTTGACCACTAAAATAATAAAATACATTATTTTAGTGGTCAAAGACATGGGCTTTAAACCCCTTCATAATAACCCTTCATGAAATAAACAGATTCCTTATATAAAATGGAATATTTCCCTCTCCCCTTCCCATCACTAGCTTTCAGTAGTCTGGGAAAAATGAGATCACTTGTTTTGGTTGGCCCTATTAAATGCTGTTTGTATATTTTAATTGTCCATATAGATTAGTGGCCATCAACTTGGGGTACTTTTGAAGCCCAGGGGACATTTAGCAATGTGTGCAAACATTTTTTATTTTCACAGTTGGGGGCACCACTGATACCTAGTAGACAAAGCCAGAACTGCTGCTATGCCTCAGATTATCCAACCCAAAATGTCAATAATGCCAAGGTTGAGAAATCCTGATGTAGAACTTAAATATGAAGCATGGAATCAGGGCTGGAAGAAAGGGGGAAATTCAGTCGAGTTTTGTCTTTCATTTGTTTTGGTTTTTGAGTACTTGCGATGATTCAGGCATATGTTAAGCACTTAACTTACATTAGCTCTAATTCTCACATTAACAGGTTGGGTATCCCCATTTTCAAAGAGAAGACAGCAGTTCAAAGGTGTTAACAAGTTTAATTAAGGCACTTAGCTAGAAAGTAATGAGGCCTAGATTTATTTCATTCCAAAGTCTGTTCTTTCTGCATTACCACACTTCTTCAGGCAACAGTCAAGTCATCCTTAATGATTCTTTTAAAAAATATTTTCAGTTATATACACATTTACATTGTCTCACTTATGAAGAGAAACCAAGAGATGATATATTTATATCAAATTTCCATGTTGATAATTCTAAATGTATTTGAAGCCAGGCATAGTTGCTCATGTCTATAATCCCAGTGCTTTGGGAGATTGAGGGAGGAAGATCTCTTGAGGCCAGGGGTTCGAGGCCAATCCGGGCAACATAGCGAAATGCTGTGTCTACAAAAAATGAAACAGTAGAATTAGCTGGGAGTGGTGGTGTGCACCTGTAGTCCCAGTTGCTTGGATCACTTGAGCCTCACTTGAATTGGGAGTTGCAGTGAGCTATGATCATACCACTGCACTCCAGCCTGGGTGGCAGAATGAGACCCTTTCTCAGTAAATGTGTGAATTAATGGATTTCATTGTAGAGCAGTAATTGAATTTTATAGCTGGCACTTGAAATTGTGAATATAATTCTTACCCATCATTTCACTGAATATCAAAAATATCATCAAAACAACCTACCTGGAACAGGACAGGGAAGCTTTTAGAAAACTCAAGGATGAATTCTAAAAGCACAAGCTACAGAAAATAACATATTTTTTCCAATTCAAAATAATTTCCTCCTCTGCAGCCTTCTCCCTCCCACAGAAACATCTTCTGTTTATCAAAAGTCCCAGCACCCTTGAACCTCCATTCATAAGTTCAGTACAGAAAATTGGGATCATTAAATTCCTTGGATGGAAAAGAATCCTGAAATTGCAGTATGTAGAGTTGGGTTAGAGGTATGAATGTGGATAGAAAATGTATAGTTATGGGTAAATTAAGGATACCATGATACAGTTTTTCCAATTTATGAGTTTTTGATATTTGGCAGTATTTGGATATTTCTTATAAATATCTATGAAAAACATGCCCATTGTAAAAAAATTAGAAAAATTTCAAAAAATATACTTAGCAAGGTAAGTACAAAATCATAATTATATAATATTTTTAAAAATCATAATCCTATTATCTTAAGGCAAAGTAATTGGCATTTCCTTGTCCCAGTGTTTGTTTAGATAATATTTGCTTTACAATAAATGGATATAGATGCAATTTTTTATATACGTTGTTATCTAACTTTATGTCATAAGCTCAATGGCTGCATAGAATTCTCCCATATAGAGGTATCATAGTTTTCTTCCAGCATTCCTATAGTAATGGCAATTTGTTGTTTCCAGTGTTATGCTATAAATAAATAATATTACAACCTTTTTCATAAATCTTTGCCTTTCTGATTATTTCTTTAAGATAAACTTTCAAACAAGAATTGCTTGGTGTCAATGTTTTAAAATTTCTTATGCTGGGAAATTGACATCTGGAAAAGCAGGATATCCACTGGATATTGGTACCCCCCGGACCCCTTCTTTGCCATCTCTTAAGAAATGAAGTGACTCAACTATTTAATTAATTTTTAAATTATGAACAACATTGAACAATTTTTCACATGCATTTGGTCTTTATCTGTATCTTGAAGTCACAAGTGCATTTTCACTTTAGAGCATGTGGAATATCTTTACCTAGAACTCTTTACCCAGATCTTCAGATGGCTGGCTTCTATTTTTAGTTTAGGTCTTAGTTCAGATGTTAATTTCTCTGACTTCCCAGTTTACTCACTATGCTACAGTCCCCATACCCCATCCCAGGTATTTTTTTGTAGTATTACTATTTTTTATTTTCCTTTTAGTACTTATCACTATCTGAAATGATCTTGTTTTTTATCTATTTTGTTTTTAAACTATTTTTATTTCAATAGATTTTTGGGAACAGGTGGTGTTTGGTTACATAAATAAGTTCTTCAGTTAAACTTTTTATTTTGAAATAATTTCAGTCTTAAAGAAAAGTTGCAAGAATAATACAGAAAATTTTTATATACCCTTTACTTACATTCCCCCAATGTCATTTTGGCTATATTTGCTTTGTTTTATTCCGGATGGCTCTCTTCTCTCTCTCTTCCTCTCCCTTCTTTTCCCTCCCTCCCTCCTTCCACCCCCTCGTAAGACAGTGGTAAGTATTCATGTATTTGTATCTAAGCACATCTAAACACAGAAAACATAGAGTAAAAATACAGTAGAAACGATAGAAAAGATACAGTAAAAATACAGTAGAAAAGATAAAAAATTGTATACTTGAATAGGACACTTACCATGAATGGAACCTGTAGGATTGGAAGTTGCTCTGGGTGGGTCAGTGAGTGAGTGGTGAGTGAATGTGAAGACCTAAGATATTACCATACACTGCTGTAGACTTTATCAACACTGCACTTAGACTATACTACATTTATTTTTAAAAAATGTTCTTTCTTCAGTAATAAATTAGCCTTAGCTTACTCTAACATTTTAACTTCATAAACATTTAAAATTTTTTAAACTTTTTACTTTTTTGTAATAGCTGCAAACATGAACATGTATTCAGCTGTACAAAACTATTTTCTTTATATCCTTAATCTATAACCCTTCTTCCTATTAAAAAATATTTTTAAAACTTTTTAAACTTCTTTCAAAAAACGAAGACACAAACACATATATTAGCCGATGCCTACGCAGGGTCGGGATCATCAATATTACTGTCTTCTACCTCCACATCTTGTCCCACCGGCAGGTCTTCAAGGGCAGTAACAGGCATGGAGCTGTCATCTCCTATGATAACAATGCCTTCTTCTGAAATACTCCCTGAAGGACCTGCCTGGGACTGTCAGATAATTAATGTTTTTTTAAATAAGTAGAAGGAGTACACTTTAAAATAACTTTAAAAGTTTATTATAGTATAGTATAATAAATACATAAACCAGTGACATAGCCATTTATTTTTATCAAATATTATGTACTTTACATCATTGTATGTGCTATGCATTTATACAACTGACAGCACGGTAGATTTATTTATATCGGCATCACCACAAACACATGAGTACTGCATTGTGCTGTGACGATATGGCAGCTGCTGGGTGATAGTTTTTCAGCTACCTTATAATCTTATGGGACCACTGTTGCATATGCTGGTCACGGTTGATCAAAACATTGTCATTCTGTGCATGACTGTATTCAGTGGGAACTCTTATACTTCTTATTTGGTATACTTGTTCTTTCTCACTTTCTTTTGTGATTACCTAAAGTTAGTAGTGATGTGTCTACTTTGTGAAGTTTCTTTTTCTTTTCTTTCTTTTTTTTTTTTTTTTTTTTTTTTTTTTTGAAACAGGATGTCGCTCTGTTGCCCGGGCTGGAGTGCAGTGGTGCGATCTCAGCTCACTGCAACCTGCGCCTCCCAGATTCAAGCTATTCTCCTGCCTCAGCCTCCTGAGTAGCTGGGACTACAGGCGCCCGCCACCACACCTGGCTAATTTTTTGCATTTTTTTTGTAGAGACAGGGTTTCACTGTGTTAGCCAGGATGGTCTCGATCTCCTGACCTCGTGATCTACCCACCTCGGCCTCCCAAAGTGCTGGGATTACAGGCATGAGCCACTGCGCCTGGCCTTTTTTTTTTTTTTTTTTTTTTTGATACATAAAAAAAAGATTTTGGCCAGGTGCAGTGGTTCACACCTGTAATTCTAGCACTTTAGGAGACCATGGCGGGAAGATTGCTTGGGTCCAGCAGTTTGAGACCAGACTGGACAACATGGCCAGACCTTGTCTCTACAAAAAATTAGCCGGATGTGGTAGCACCTACTTGTGGTCCAGTAGCACCTACCTGTGGTCCCAGCTACATGGGAGGCTGAGGTAGGAGGAACATTTGAGCCCAGGAGGTTGAGGTTAGGGTGAGCCATGATTGTGCCACGGCACTTCGCCACTGCAGACAGAACAAGACCTGTCTCACCGAAAAAAAAAAAAAAAAAACCCACAAAATTTTGATTAACTAGTAAATGCCACTTATGAATTTACCTTATGAATTTCTATTTTTATCTTATTTATTCCTGCCTTGTGCTTTGTTTGTTTTTTTAGGTTTCAGCATTTTGAAAGGGGATTTAATTCCTTTTTTTCATTCTTTCACTTTTGTTTATATATGTGTTTCAGGCTATTGATCTTCCTCTGATCATTGCTTTAAGTGTATCCCATAGATTCTGATATTTAATGTTTTCATTATTATTTCTGGAAATTCTGTAATTTTGACTTTATTTCCTTTTCATACAACAGCTGTATGAAAAGTATAAAAAGTCCCTTAATTTCCTGGTGGAAGGGTCTTTTTAATCTTTTGATTTAGTTATTAATTTCTAGTTCTGTTGCATTGGGATCACAGGGTTTTATTTGTATAATTTCTATGTTACATAATTTACTGCTGCTTTTTTGGTGACCTAATATTTTATCAGTTTTTCTGAATGCTCCTTGTGTGTCTTGTGTACATATACTTGGATAGTGCTTTGTGACCCAACTGAAAATATTTTTTAGTAGATAACTCATTCGTGTTTATTGATGTGATTTTTATGTTTGGTCTCAACTCATCATTATGTTATTTCTGTGTGTGCATTATATTAATAATTTTTCTATATGATGTGTTCTTTGCTCTTTTTAACTATCTTTTGCTTTTTAAATATCTTTTAATATTTAAAATGATCTTAATTTTGTTGTAGTAGTTACCTTTGAACTTCCACCCCTTTAGAATGCTCCTAGTTACCTGTGTTCATATTTAAATATATACTATCTGGTTTGTTTTTTTGGGGTTTTTTTGTTTGTTTGGTTGGTTTTTGTTTTTGAGACAGTCTCACTCTGTCACCCAGGCTGGAGGCCAGTGGCACAATCACAGATACCTACAGTCTCGACCTCCTGGGCTCAAGCATTTCTCCCTACTCAGCCTCCGGAGGAGCTGGGACTACAAGTGTATGCCACCAAGCCTGGCTAATTTTTAAATTTTTTGTAGAAATGGGGTTTCACTCTAGTGCCTAGGCTGGTGTCGAACTCCTGGGCCCAAACAATCCTCCCACCTTAGCCTCCCAAAGTTCTGGGATTACAGGCATGAGCCACTGCGCCTGGCCTGGTGTGTTAGTTTTTAATGATATCCTTTGACTCTGAACTATTAACATACTTAATAATAATGTGCTTATTCTGCTTTCATTTTCCCCTTTCTCTTCCTGTTTTTCAGTTGCATTATTTCTACCTTGTCAGAATACTTAACAGATTATTTTTTAACCATTGTCTACATTTGTTTTAGTCTTTATATATTAAATATATTAAATGTTTACTGTCTTAGTCCTTTTGTGCTGCTATAACAGAAAACTACAATCTGGTTAATTTATAAAGAACAGAAATTTCTCACACTTCTGGCAGCTGGAAAGCCGAGGTCAAGGTACGGGCAGGTTTGGTTGTGGGACTGCTTTCCCCTTCCAAGATGTTGCCCTCCAGAGGGAATGCTGCCTCCTCACGTGGGGGAAGGTGGAAGAGCAAGCCAGCAACACTGCAGAGGAAACCTCTTTTATAAGGACCTTACTCCCATTCATGAGGAGAGGAGCCCTCATGACCTAATCGTCTCTTAAAGGCCCTACTTCTTAATAGCATCTCATTGGCCATTACATTTCAATACTTGAATTTTGGAGGGGACACATTCAAATCATAGCACTCACCATCAGTCTTTTTTCTGAAGTTTCCACATGATCTCTTGGTTGGATAAAGCTTATCTTCTTGTAGATGGTTGCAAAAGAGCTCATGAATACATATTTTCTGAGATCTTGCTTGTTTAAACTTTTTTTTTTTCTCATATATTCAGTATTGGGGCGACAACTTGGCAAGGTATTTAATATAAAATCCCTGGTTCATAATTTTCTTTCATTGAATTACTTGAAAATGACACTCCATTATACAAGGGTTTTGTATATCTCTTTTGAGAAATCTGATTCCAGTCTGATTTTCTTGCCTTATAAGTTTTGGATTAATTTTACTTGTGTGCCCTGAGGATTTTTCTTTTATTTTTAAAATAAAGTTTAAATGATATACTAGAATATTTCACAAAATCCATTGTTGAGGGTGTTTTCCCAGGTACACAGTGGGCCTTTTTAATTTGTATATCCAGGTTTTTTTTTATTTCTAGGAAATTTTCTTGCATAAAAGTTTTAAATACTAGTTCTGTTCTAATGTGTTGTTTTTCTTCTTCTGGAGCTCCAATTTTATGTAATTTGATTTCTTGTCTTTTGCAACCTCTTTTTATTTTCTCTACTTTATCTCACTTTCATTCTCTAGGATTATTTAAAATAATAAGTAATAATTGAATGAAAAATAGTTTTATTCAGATCTATTTTTCCTTGGGTCCTTATAACTCAGTTTTCATTTCTGATAGATTTTGCCTTTTTCTTCTGTTTCTTTCATGAGTTCAGTCAACTTTTCTGTTCTTTGGAGTTCTGTTTGTTTTACCCATTTCTATTCTAAGTTTTTCAATATATAATTCAAACTTGTTTTTAAATGCTTATTTGAGAATATTTAGTTCAGAGTGGAATATTGTGTTAGAGTTTTCTTCTGCTTTATAGTTGGTTTTGGGCAGATTCATCTACTCAAGTGTTTTTAGCATTTTGTATTTTCTATTTCCTTTTGTAATAGTTGGTGTAGATGAAGATTGCTTACACATTTGCATTTTGTGGATAGAATAGCAGTGTGGGGTGGTTTATAAATTATTAGTTCAAAAACGCCCTCTTTTGCAGAGACAGTTGGAAGAAAGATTGTATGTCCTTTAATAGTTTAATTGTCTTTGGTCTTAAATTTTCCTTTCTTGCTTCTTTTTCCCTTTACTCTGAAAGATTCTTTTCTCTTCCTTTTATCTTCTGCTCTTTGGAATTGTCTTCAGCCTTTCTAAGACTACTTCCTCAAGTTTCGTTTATACTGTTAAGTTCCTTTCTTATAGTCTGCTCTGGTTTTCTAGAAGTTTTTTTTCAGTATTCTGGCATTCACACTGGTAATGGTCTTTCTCTTTCTTGGGGTTACCGTAGTTTAGTCTGAGGAGTTTTGTTCTCTTCTGGGCATTGCCCCCACAACTCTGCCTTCCCTTTTGCAAAGGGTTAGAGTGAGAGCTTGAGAAATACCTCTGCTGGAAATTGGTGCTTATATTTTCTAATGAAAGGCAATTTGATGTTTGTATTGTTCTGTGTCTTCTAGTTATGTCATAGTCATGGAATTTGCACACCTTTGTATAGTTTATACAGTTTGGGGAGGATAGTTGGTAGATTGCAGTATACACAGTCACTGTTACCTTGGCTGCCCAGAAATCTATTCTGTTTACCTCTTTATTGCCAGTGTCTTCCTTTTAGAATGTATGTTCTATTAAAACAGGAATCATCTTTGTTTTATTTACTGCTTTATCCCCAATGCCTAGTATACAGAAGATGTAATTGTTGAATAAGTTCTTCAAAATGTGTGTGTATGTGTTTTACCCATTTTTCTTTTAAATTATTCATACTTGTCTTGATTATTTATATTTCCTATTATATAGAAGGTTAACAATCTTATAGGGCAATAATACATCTTATTCATAAGAGTTTAAGATGTATATCAGATGTCAATTTTTCTACAGCTTTTATTTAGATTAAATGATGCAAAATTTAAATTTATAGAAAATTAAAGCTGGGTTTGGTACTGTAATCTCAGTACTTTGGGATGCTGAGGAAGAAGGATTGCTTGAGACTAGGAGTTTATGACCAGCCTAGGCAACATAGGAGGACCCTGTCTCCACAAAAATATTTTTTAAATTGGCTGGGCATGGTAGTGTGCACCTATAGTCCCAGCTACTCAGGACTCTGAGTCAGGAAAGTCAAGGGAGGGAGGAGGGGGAGGAAGAGAGAGGGAGGGAGGGAAGGAAGAGAAGGAAGGAGGGAAGGGAGGGAAGGAAAGAGGAAGGAAGGCAATTAAGCTAATCTGCCCCATTGGTGGTATTTATAATTGTTATTTAATTTTATTTTAATCATTGTAGTATTTTAGGCTCTTTAACAAATACAGAGCATAACCTCCTGCCCAGTAGGATTTTATACTTTGTTTTCACCTTTGTTTCCTTTTATTGATAGATAATATTTTACATATTTATGGGATACATGTGATAATTTTTACATGTGTAGTCTGTGTAATGATCACGTCAGGGTGTTCAAGGTATTCAGCTCCTTGAATACTTATCTGTGTGTTGGTAATATTTCAGTCCCTCTCTTATAACTACTTTGAAATATATAATATATTGTTGCTAACTATAGGAACTCTAGTCTGCTATCAAACATTAGAACTTATTTCTTCTATCTAACTGTAAATGTATACCCATTCACTGATCTTTTTTCATTTTCTCCTCCCACCATCACACCTTTCCCAGCTTATGGTAACCATCATTCTGTACTCATATCCATGAGATCAAGTTCTTCAGGTCCCACTTATCAGTAAGAAGATTCAGTATTTGTCTTTCTGTACCTGGCTTATTTCACTTAACATGATGACCTCCAGTTCTATCCATGTTGCAGCGAATGAAATGATTTTACTCCTTTTTAAGGCTGAATAATATTCCATTGTATATATACCACATTATCTTTATCCATTTGTCTGCTAATGGACACTTAGGTTGATTCCATGTCTTTGGTATTGTGAATAGTGCTGTGATAAACATGCAAAGGTGGTTATCCCTTTGATGTACTGATTTATTTTCCCTTGGACATATATCCAGTATTGGGATTACATGATTGTATGGTAGTTTTTTTATTTTTAATTTTTAAAAAAATCTCCAATAGTTTTTAGTAGTTGTACTGATTTACATTTCCACCATCGTTGTGTAAGAGTGCCTTTTTCTCCATATCCTCACCAGCATCTCTTCTTTTTTGTCTTTTTAATGATAGTTATTCTATCAATTCAATTCTGATATTATCTAAAAGTAATAATAATGGCCATTGTAATCACAGTAAAATGATAGCTTTTCTTTTTTCTTTTTCTTTTTTGTCTTTTTTTTTTTTTTTTTTGAGACAGCGTGTCACTCTGTCACCCAGGCTGGAGCACAATGGCACAATCTCAGCTCACTGCAACCTCCGCCTCCGAGGTTCAAGCTATTCTCCTGCCTCAGCTTCCTGAGTAGCTGGGATTACAGATGCCCGCCGCCATGACTAGCTAATTTTTGTGTTTTTAGTAGAGATGGGGTTTACACCATGTTGGCCAGGCTGATCTGAAACTTTTGACCTTAGGTGATCCACCTGCCTCAGCCTCCAAAAGTGTTAGGATTATAGACATGAGCCATCACCTGGCCATAAGATGATATCTTATTTGGTTTTGATTTGTATTTCCTTGATGATCAGTGATATTGAGCATTTTTTAATATACCGGTTAGCCATAATATGTCTTCTTTTGAGAACTGTCTTATGTCCTTTGCCTATTTTTTAGTGGAGTTACTTGTGGTTTTTTGTTGAGTTGTTTGAGTTTCTTGTGTATTCTGGATATTAGTCCCTTGTCAGATGAATAGTTTGCAAATAGTTTCTCCCATTCAACAGGTTGTCTCTTTGTTGATTGTTTCCTTTGCTGTGCAGATGCTTTTTAGTTTAATATAATCCCATTTGTCTATTTTTGTTTCAGTTGTGTTTTTGAAGTCATAGACATAAAGTCTTTGCCTACACCAATGTCCAGGAGTGTTTTTAAAAATGTTTTCTTCTAGTAATTTTATAGATTTAGGTCTTACATTTAAGTCTTTAATCCATCTTGAATTGATTTTTATATATGGTGAGAGATAGAGGTCTCACCCTATCTCTGAGGGAAAAGCTTTTCCTCCTCCATTATGATGTTAATTGTGGGTTTGTCACTTAGGCTTTTATTATTTTGAGACATGTTCCTTCTATACCTAGTTTTTTGAGCATTTTTATCATGAAGGGATGTTGGATTTTATCAAATGTTTTTTCTGCATCTATTGATGATCATATTTTTTTCCTTCATTCTGTTGATGTGATGTATCATTTATTAATTTATCTGGTTAAACCATCCTTGTTTCCTTGGTATAAATCCCATTTGATTATGGTAGATCATCTTTTTGATACACTGTTGAATTCAGTTAGCTGGTATTTTGTTGAGGATTTTTACGTCTGTGTTTATCAGCGATATTGGCCTATAGTTTTCTTTTTTTGTTGTGTCTTTGTCTGCTTTTTGGCATCAGGGTAACGCTGGCCTCATAGAATACGTTAGGAAAAATTCCCTCCTCTTCAATTTTTATGGAATAGTTTGAAGGGGATTGGTATTAGTTCTTTATTGTTTCGTAGAATTCAGCAGTGAAGCCCTCTGGTCTTGTACTTTTCTTTGTTTGGAGACTTCTTACTACTAATTCAGTCTTGCTACTCATTATTGGTCTGTTCAGGTTTTCTATTTCTGATTCAAATCTTGGTAGGTTATAGGTTTCCAGGAATTCATCCATTTCCTCCAGGTTTTCCATTTTGTTCGTGTGTACCTCATAATAGTCTCTTGTAATCTTTTGTATTTCTGTAGTGTGAGTCGTAATGCTTCCTTTTCCATTTCTGATTTTGTTTATTTGGGTTTTTTTTCTTCTTGGTCTAGCTAGCGATTTATCAATTTTGTTGATCTTTTCAAAGAACCAAATTTTTGTTTCATTGATCCTTTATTTTTTTGTTTTGTTTTTTGGTCTTTATTATTTCCTTCTGCTATTTTGGGGTTTGGTTTATTTTTGCTTTTCTAGTTTCTTGGGGCACATTGTTAGATTGTTATTTGAAATCTACGTTTTTGATGTAGGCATTTATTGCTATAAACTTGCCTCTTAGTACTGCTTTTGCTTTTGCTGTGTCACATGGAGTTTGGTATGTTATATTTCTGTTTTCATTTGTTTCAAGATATTTTTTAATTTTCATCTTAATTTCCTCATTGACCCAATGGTTGCTCAGGAGCATGTTGTTTAATTTTCATATATTTGTATAGTTTCCAAAGTTTTTCTTGGTATTGATTTCTGGTTTTATTTCATTGTGGTCTGAGAAGATAATTAATACGATTTCAATTTTTAGAAATTTGTTGAGACTTGTTTTGTGGCTTAACATATGATCTGTCTTTGAGAATGTTCCATGTGGTAATTAGAAGAATTGTTGTGTAAGATGTTCTGTAGGCCAGGTGCAGTGGTTTACGCCTGTAATTCTAGCACTTTGGGAGGCCAAGGTGGACGGATCACAAGGTCAGGAGTTTGAGACCAACCTGGCCAACATGGTGAAACTCCGTCTCTACTAAAAATACAAAAATTAGCTGGGCATGGTGGTGGGTGCCTGTAGTCCCAGCTACTCGGGAGACTGAGGCAGGAGAATCGCTTGAACCCGGGAGGCAGAGGTTGCAGTGAGCCGAGATCACACCACTGCACTCTAGCCTGGGCAACAGAGCTAGACTCCGTCTCAAAAAAAAAATGTCTGTTAAGTCTGTTTGTTAACTACAATCTGTCCAAGGCCCAGTTTAAATACAATGATTCTTTGTTGATTTTCTGTCTTGATCTGTCTAATGCTGAGACTGGGGTGTTTGTACTACACAAATTACTGTATTGGAATCTATCTGTCTTTCAATCTAGTAATATTTACTTCATGAATTTAGGTGTGCCAGAAACACATATATCCTCTTGCTGGATTGATCTCTCTATCACTATATAGTGACTTCATGTTTTCAACTGTTTTTGGCTTAAGGTATATTTTATCTGATATAGGTGTAACTACTCCTGTGCACTTTTGGTTTCCATTTGCATGGAATATCTTTTTCCATACGTTTACTTTTGATCTGTAAGTCTTTTTACAAGTAAAGTATGTTTCTTGTAAGCAGCATATAGTCGGTCACAATTGTAATCCATTCAGCCGGTCTGTATCTTTTAAGTGGAGAATGTAATCCATTTTCATTCTAGGTTACTGTTGATATTTGAGGTTTTGTTCCTGTCACATCGCTAATTGCTTTCTGGTTGTTTTGTTGTTTGTTCCTTGTTTTTTCTCCTATTGTTCCTTGTGATGATTTGGTGTAGTGATACCATTTGAATCCTTTCTCTTCCTTATTTGTGTGTTTGCTTTAACAATGTTTTATACTTTCATGTGTTTTCAGGATGGAAAATGTCATCCTTTCATTTCCAGACTTAGAACTCCCTTGAGCATTTCTTGTAGGGCTGATATACTGATGATGAATTCTTTCAGCCCTTGGTTTTCTGGGAAAGACTTTATTTCTCCTTCATTTATAAAGGATAATTTTGCTGGATGTAGTATGCTTGGCTAGCAGTTTTGTTTTTTGTTTTTTGTTTTTTTCTTTCAACACTATGAATATATCACCCCATTCTTTCCTGGCCTGTGAGGTTTCTGCTGAGAAATGCCCTGTTGGTCTGAAGGGGGTCCTTTTTAGGTGACAAGATGCTTATCTCTTGCTATTTTTAGAATTTTGACTTTAGACAATTTGACTGTAATATGCCGTGGACAAGACCTTCTTTCATTTTATCTGTTTGGGGATGTCAGAGCTTCCTGTATCTGGATGTCTAAATATCTTGGTAGATTTGGGGCATTTTCATCTGGTATTTCATTAACTAGATTTTTCTACTCTTTTGCTCTCTGTTTGCCTCCTGGAACCCTGATAATTTGCATATTTTATGGCCACTTTATGGTGTCCCATATGTCACAAAGGCTTTGCTTATTCTTTTTTATTACTTTTTCTTTATTTTTGTCTATATTATTTCAAAAGACTTGTCTTTGAGTTCTGAAATTATTTTTTCTGTTTGATCTGGCCTATTGTTGAATCTTTTGAATGTGTTTTTTATTTCATTCAATGAATTCTTCATTTCCAGAATTTCTGTTATAGTGTGTATCTCTTTAGTAAATGCCTCATTCATAGTCTGAATTATTTTTCAGATTTCTTTGTACTTTTTTTTTTTTTTGGAGGTGGAGTTTTGCTTTGTGGCCCAGTCTGGAGCGCAGTGGCATGATCTCGGCTTATTGCAACCTCCGCCTCCCAGGTTCATGTGATTCTCCTGCCTCAGTCTTCAGAGTAGCTGGGATTACAGGCGCATACCATCATGGCCAGCTAAATTTTTGTATTTTTAGGAGAGACAGGGTTTCACCATGTTGACCACGCTGGTCTCAAACTTCTAACCTCAAGCAATCTACCTGCCTGAACCTCCCAAAGTTCTGAGATTACAGACGTGAGCCACTGCACCCGGCCTCTTTGTACGTTTTTTAGAATTTTCTTGTATCTCACTAAGCTTCTTTAGAATCAATAATTTGAATTATTTTGGGGGGACTTAATGAATTTTGTTTTGATTGGGATGTGCTGCTGGAAAATTATTCTTTTCCTTGGAAGGTGTTTCTCATGTTTGATGTATTCTTACATTCATATCTACATATCTGGTGTAACAGTCACTTCTGCCAGCTTTTAAAATTTGCTTTCATAGGGGAATATTCTTTCCTGTAGAGGTATCTATGGTATTGGATGCACAGGGCACTTTGGCTTTTATTCTGAGTGTGTTCAGTAGCATGGTCTCTGTATCATTTATTTGGCTGTAAATAGCATCAATAGTACCTGTGATTTTCTTAGTGGCTTAGGGTGCAGTTATTAGTGGAGGCTGTGGTGAAATTTTGCTGGGAACTACGACACCAAGTGGGCCAGTCTTTGAACCCTGATGGTGGCAGCAGTGGGCCAAGTGTGCCTGTCCTTTGGCTCCAGGGTGGTGTATGCTTGCACCAGTGTTAGCAGTTCCAGGCAAGCTGATTTTGGGGTCTCCTGGTGTCTTGGAAGCCAGTAGTGGTAGCAGTGCAAGGGTGGGTGGGTTCTCTTAACCCTGGGCAACTGGTGTAGAATGGGCGATGGCAGTTGTGGGACAATCCTCTGTGTCCCGTGCAGTGCATGCTGGTGTTGGCAGTGGCTGCAAAGGGCTGGACAGGCCAGTCTCCAGGCCTGCAGGTGGCATGTGCAGGTAGGTGCCAGCTGTGGTGGTAGCAGCCGGGAAGGTAAGCCCAACCTCATTCCCCTGGGAGGAGTGTTCAGGTGCCAACATTGGTGGACTGGGCTGGGCAATCCCTTCACTTCCCCTATCCCCTGATTGTATGCTGTTACATGGAGGGGATCAAGGCCAGGCCAATTAGGCTAGTTTTCAGGCCTCCTGATGGTATGTGCAGGTGCCAGCCATGGTAGGTAGGGGCAGGGCAATCCCCAGGAATGCTCACATTGTTGCCCTGCTGCTCAGGAGGACAGTGCCACCTTCATTGTTAGCAGCCTTGGCTAATGCATGGGAAGTGTGCACGCCACTTGTCCCTCAGTCCTGACGGTGGTAGCCTGTGCCTTGATGGCACTCAGCCTCAGTGCAGTAGCCCGCAGTCACTTTCACCTAAGCACTGGGTGTAACAGCCCATGTTTCTGTTGAGCCTTAGCCACAGCACTGCTGGGCTCTAGGACACCACAGTTTATTGGAGGTGGGCTCTAAAATGGTGCCTTGCTTCAGCTTAGGTCTCAGGGGTTGTGTGGCACCCAGCGCTAGTGCTCTCCCGAGAGCAGTGCTGTCACACAATCTGCCAGCAGTGTTAGTTTCCAGTGCCTGGAGAGCCAAGAGACTTTCCCATGGCTAGGATTGCAGGATTCATGGTGGAAATACGGACCACCGAGGTTCTCTTACCCTTTATGCATATTGGGGAATCTCAGCTCCCCACCAATCCTGGCCAAGCCGACTTCCTTCTCCTTCCTTGCTTTAGGTATTTCTTGTCAGTTTTTCTGTTGAATTCCAGTGCCCTTTCTTGGATGATCCATTTGTAGTATGATTAGTCACTATTTCGGTTCTTCTTAGTAGAGAAGGCAAGTACAAATTGCTTCTAGTCAGCCATCTTGAATCCTCTCCCACCTTTTAAGAAACTCAGAAGGGAGTTGATGATTCTGGTCTACTGTGCTTTATCAGGGCTGAACTATGCCTCTCTCTAGTTGCCCCTGGTGTGTGCCTTACATCAGTAAAGGAAAAGAGGGAAATAACAGAGCCAAAATGATAGTGAGCAGAAGAATGAGTTTGGATGGAGAATAAAAGGCAAGGCTGGGCATGGTGGTTCACGTCTGTAGTCCCAGCACTTTGGGAGGCCGAGGCAGGAGGATCACTTGAGCCCAGGAGTTTGAGACCAGCCTAGGCAACATAATGAGACCCTGTCTCTACAAAAAAATAACAAATAGAAGGGCAAGAAGGGAAAGGTTGGTTGGAAAATATGAGCAAAAGGTGCTGAAGTTATTGCTGTTAGAATATATGTATATGAAATTATCTCTCTCTGTAATAGATAGATAGATAGATAGATAGATAGATAGATAAAAGGTAGACACCTGAGAAGTGCCACTCACTATGGCTTCTGTTACATCTTGGCCCGTGTGCTCTAAGTTGTCTGTTCTTGCTCTAGGAACATATTCTCTTTGCCTAAACATAGACTAGCACCATCAAGCAGTGTATTAGGTCCCTTTTGTTATCTAACTTGTAAAATTCCTGCAAACAGAGAGATGCTTAGAGTAGGAGATTCATTCTAGAGAGAATAACACAATTTTATTAGCTGAGGGAATTTTGTGTTTTGCTTGCTTCCATTGAAAATGTTTGGCTGTGTCATTGATTGGCAAGGAAACAAGGGAGCCTTTCATTTTTAGGAGGGCTTTAGAGGGCAAGCTGGGTGGTGCCTGGTGAAGTGGGCGTCTGCTAATGAGTGACATTTGGTCTATTTTTATAGTTGGAAACATTCTACCCTTAAGCTTATTGTTTTAGCAGGCAAGAGAGCATGCTGTGCAGTCATGAGTGGAATTTTTACATTTGATCTCAGGATCTGTTTCCTTCCTCGTAGTTAAAACCTCCATGTGTTTGGCTTCTGAATTTATAAATATTTTATTAGTTTCAGATTCTCTTCTCAATTTACTTATCTTGACCTTGCAGATTATCCAAAGTCAAGAGATTAGAAACATACCTGGCTAACATCTAACAGTCAATAGTTTGAGATTCAATTCCTTAAATTCTTCCTTTAAAAATCATTATAGCTGCTTGATTCCTTTCTTGTATTTTCCCAGGCTCTTGCAACTCATCTGTAGCATCCTTGCTTGAGCCTTGTCAAACCACTGACAAAGATAACTCAGAGTTACTACTTTTTAAATGTATTTGAGCCAATTTCCAATTTTTTTTTTTGGAGACAGTCTTACTTTGTTACCCCAGGCTGAAGTGCAGTGATGTAATTTCGGCTCACCACAACCTCCGCCTCCAGGTTCGAGCCATTCTCCTGCCGCAGCCTCCCGAGTAGCTGAGATTACAGGCGTATGCCACCACGCCCAGCTAATTTTTATATTTTTAGTAGAGACGAAGGGATTCGCCATGTTGGCCAAACTGGTCTCGACCTCCTGACCTCAGGTGATTCAGCCTCCCAGAGTTCTGGGATTACAGGCGTGAGCCCTGCCCTGATTATTTTTCTCAAAAGTTTAATTTTTACATTGTGAGAAAATTTTAATTTTTAATTTTTTTTTCATTCTTTATCCAACCTGGGAGAAAAATTTTTGGGAAAAAGTGTCCATAAGTTCAACACCAGAGCTATTTTTTATTTCCTATTTCTACATTAATTCCTAGTGTTTGTCCTCATGCATACAAATTTTTACCACTTTCAGTGAGCTACTCTATATTCTGTTCTTTTCATTTAACATTTACCAGATTGTCTTTCAGTGATCTATTTTTTTAAATTTCCACTGTCCTTTAGACTTGATTGAATTCCTTTAGAAATTAACATTTAAATGATGTATTAACATTTTGAAACATCTTATTTTCTGAGGCTATCATGTTGTGTAACTAACATCAAGATATTTTCACTGTCCCATGTACTTTATATATCTTAATGTACTTTGTGTCAGTCACTTAGTTTCTCTCAAACGTAAAAGCGAGCTTTCCAGAAAGGATATATAACTTTCAATTCATTGCTTATCTGAATTGCTTATTTAAAGTGTAAGAGTTGACTTTCTCCCATTTTTCTCAGTCTGATTTTTTAACCAAAACGAAATCATTAGCTTGATTTATGTCATTTTTTTTTTAGACTCACTTTATTATATTTGTCACATTTAGAGACATTTTAAAGGCAATAATAGGCCGGGCGTGGTGGCTCACACCTGTAATCCTAGAACTTTTGGAGGCCAAGGCAGGTGAATCACTGGAGGTCAAGAGTTCAAGACTGGCCTGGCTAACATGGTAAAACCCTGTCTCTACTAAAAATACAAAAATTAGCCAGGCATGTTGGCGCACGCCTGTAATCCCAGCTACTCTGGAGGCTGAGGCAGGAGAATGGCTTGAACCCAGGAGGCGGAGGTTGCAGTGAGCCAAGATTGCACCATTGCACTCCATCCTGGGGGACAGAGTGAGACTGCATCTCAAAAAACAACAACAACAAAAACAAAAGCAGTAATAACTTCTAAATAATTTTTAAGTGTACCAGAGTTTATTCTGTCAAAAAAAAAATTGTTTAGTGTTTTTTGTTGTTGTTGTCATGAACATTTGATTTCCTTTTATCATTTTTTTTCCTTGGCTTGTAATATATTGGAACTGTTAACTTATAATTCTCTATTATGTATGGTTATTATGTATCTTCACTACAGTTTCTAGCAGCTGAGTGATACTCTCTACATATACATTTATTTGATATTGAGGCAAAGTAAAGAATAATTTACATATTCAGAGGATCCTAAAATAACATTTTAGAGAGTTACTTTCTTGTCTAAATCTTTCTCTAGAGTTGCCAGTAAACAGAAAAAGTTAATTTCTCTCTCTTTCTCTGCCTGCTTTCACCTGTGTTTGCTAATAATTATGCGTTAGGAGAAATAGGTGGACAGCAATAAAAATAATATCTAAGTGATCCATAAATAGGTCTTCAAGCCCGTTTTGGTATTTGAAGTACCTAGAGTGTTGCCTGGGACAAAGTAATGAGTCAGTAGATTTTTGTTGAGTAGTTAGATTGATTGATAACCAAGCTGGTCATTAAAACTGTATTGCTCTCTGGGATGGCCAAGTCTAAAATCTCCTTAAATTGTTCTAAATTAAGATTCTGAAGCTCATCCTGACTGTCAAACTGCATTGATTACCACAATATTGGTAATAACAGAGAGTTGTATTGTTTTCTGAGTGATGGATTGACATATATACATGTTACACTTTTGTTTCTGAAGGAAGTAGAAATTCGGAACAAAGACCTGGAGGGACAACTGTCTGACTTAGAGCAACGTCTGGAGAAAAGTCAGAATGAACAAGAAGCTTTTCGCAATAACCTGAAGACACTCTTAGAAATTCTGGATGGAAAAATATTTGAACTAACAGAATTACGAGATAACTTGGCCAAGCTACTAGAATGCAGCTAAGGAAAGTGAAATTTCAGTGCCAATTAATTAAAAGATACACTGTCTCTCTTCATAGGACTGTTTAGGCTCTGCATCAAGATTGCACACACAAAAAAAAAAAAAAAAAAAAAAAAATTTGAATATCACTCCTCCAGGAGGAGGATCTTTTGAAAATTGGAATTGTATATTTCACTGTAAATTTTAGAATCCAGCTTGTAGCTAGTTGGGGAAAAAAGAGATGAAAAACTTGAACTACAAATTACCTCCATGTATATTATTGGCCATAGTTAACTAGAAAGTTATAAATAGACACTTAATGCAATCTTTTTTCCTGATATTAGCCAATGGGAGAATTAACAATGTCTGGGTCACATCCCCTTTTTGTGTTCAACACAGTGAAGATTATCTGCTTTTTAAATTAATTTATTTACGATATCTAGAGCTGTGTTTTGTGCAAAAACTTAGTGATGAAAGCCTGTCTTTTGTTGTAATCTGAATAATTTCTCAGGATATTTTTGCACTGCTGAGAAGCAGTGCCATTACCAATTAATTCTTGCCAGGAGTGAGAGAGAGCTGTATCTTTAATTGAAATATACTATAACTGGGTGTATAGAGTTCTTCCCTTTTTTGTGCTGGAAGATATTTCACTCTGGTGACTACTCTGGTACACTCTGATGTTCTCTAATCTTGTCTGTTGTATAGTTTACTTTTCCATATTGATTCCATGTATTTATGAGAAGATACTGTCTCCCATTTTATTACACATTTTAAAGCCAACTAACGAAGGCAGCTGAGTCCCTCAGAAATTTTTCTTTTTAAATTTCTAATAAATTTGACACACAGTACTGAAATACAGCAGCCCGTCATTGACGGTCTGGTCTAGCAATGTTAAGTATATTTACAGAATATGCAGTTACATTTATTTATATATTTTGCAAGAAATCTTTTCTGAATGATCAATGCATTTCAATTTACGAATAATAATGGTTATTGGGGAACTGTTTATTATAGATAATTTTAAGGTGTATAGCTATTTTAAAGGGGATCCATTTACATCAAACAGCTGATCAGAGGACTCTATCTAAATTGTGATCGTGGCAGATAGAGATGGAGTTGTGTACTCTATCTGGCTCTACACATCAATCACATCTTGATTCAAACCTCACAAGGCAATATTCTGAACTGTTAACTAGGTATTTCAAAACAGGAATTAAATTCAATAGGCTCTTCTCAGTGAACAGGTTTTAATGTTGTTTTGATGTAATTTTAAAAGACTTTTAGCAAACATGCATTTCTTTATATGATATATTTCTTTTATGAAGCTATTTTAAAAGTAAGCCAAGTGCTGTCTAGTCTGCTTATAAAGTAGGAATTGCATCAGAGTACATATATTCTTGCTGTACAATGCCTGTGATGTTGAGGAGGGTTCTTTTTTAAAGTGTATGCTTGAGTATCTGACTCTATGGAGTCTATAAATGCACTGACTTCTTGTTTGTACCCCAAAATGATCGAATTGTTAAGTACAAAATTAAGCTAATTAACCAATTTGTAACCATTTTTTCACTCATAAACAGCTACTCAATACTAGACAATTTTGTTTTTTATGTATGTGTATGTATGTAAATACATACATATTAATTTACATTAGAGTGAAAAATAAATGGTTTGTTTCTGAAGTTAGTTTCTAAAGTGAGTTTTCAGGTGTCTGAAAAATTTATAACAACCAATCATCATGTATTATATGTGCTGTAACATCATGTACGTTATCTCCATCTCTTTTAGGATATTTTCCTCTCCTATTTATTATAGGGAGAATAATTTAGATACACATGCTCAGAGCTGAGATATTTCTCTGATAAATCAGGTAACAAAATGTATATGATTGATGGAATTTTGAAGTAAATGTGATTTTATCCATCAGTTTCTGAGTAACAAAGAGCACCAAGTTTTAATTTAAATAGGGGATTTAACACTGGGGATCAGGGAGTTTAGTTATGAAGAGTTAAAAAAAAATTAAAAACCAGTGTAAGCTGTTGAAATGGCAAGTGAATTATTTTAATGATGTAATAAAATATTTTTAAATTTTGACATAGTGATCATTTAATGAAAAGTCTCACCAAAATGTCTCCATTTGAATTGTATTGATATTGTGGGACATATGTGTAATTCAATATATACATATACCCATATGTATATACAGAAAATTATTTTTAATACTTTCCTACTGATATGAAATTTAAAATTGGAAATTTTGTGAGTGTTTTTCTTGTCCAATAGAGCCTAATTGTTTCCTTTTTTAATGATTTAACAATCTCTTGAGGGCTGCACCTTTAAATTCCCAGATTGTCAATAGACATGTACAGTATATGGGATAAGGTGGACACAAGTGCACATATATATAAAATCTTCTTAAGACTTTTAACTATTCATTTACAGTAGGAGAGTATGTAGAAATCATCATCCACAAGTCATAATTAGGTTGTGTGCCTACTGTAGCTTTTTCCATTTCTGTATTATATAAACATTTGCATATTAAAATTTGATTTTTCCCAGAGACAAGTATTATATACTGTATCTGTATTGAAATCAAACTGTGGTAATATATTTCTCAGAAAATAATGTTGGGGACTGTAGCCTGAACATGTGGACTTGAAGCGACCTGGAGGAGGAGGTTGATCCCGTTGTGTATAAGTTAATATGTGATAACTATCGAATCTTGTACAAAAACAAAAATTGAAAAAAAAGAAAAGCAAAAATACAGTTTTTATTTTGAAATACATTTGTTCTCTGGAGAATGTACTTTATCTTTTTTTCCTCCAGTCTTTTACAGATATTTAAAAGCATTTAAATGATGACAGCATTGACTTAAATCTTTCAGGTGCTACTGGATTTTGCATTAGTGTGTTATGTTGTGAAATCCTAACTTTGACATAAAAGGTTTTATAAGTATTCCCCTGCCTGGAAAATTAGTTTTTGTTCTCTCTCTGTCTGTCTTTCTCTTTTCCACTTTCTTTCTGCAGACTAAAACATGCTCACGAAGTTGCATCTCTCCTTGTCTCTACAGAAGATCTCCAGTACCATCATAGATTTGATGTTCTGCTGTCATTGAACTGTTGGGAAGCAGTTAGAGGAAAAACGCACTTTTTTTTTCAGGTGGAAATAAAAGGAACACTCAAAATTAAGCCACCACCACCACCTTTAAAAACTAGTTTCTTTGCCCTGTTAAAATTAAATGTATTCTTTAACATGTGGGCGACAGTCTCCCATGTTTTTATTTAACTCTGAAGTATATACACTTCAGTCACTTACCTCCTTGTGGTCCTGATTTTGTCAGTAGTGGAATGGGAGACAGGTTGGCGAAAAGTTTGTTTGATGGCAGTGGATTATTATTGTCGTTTTAATCATTGCATTTATTTGATATCAAATGATTTTGACATCCTGAAATTCTGTGCTTGAAGTCATGAAATGGTTTTCATTGAATTTTTGCCTCCTAAATGTATAGCATGAAGTAAATTAAGTTATACAAAATCTTGAAGAAACCTTTTGGGTAAGAAGTAGTTGAGATGGACACTTTTAGAAAATTTCTCAATTTCTAAATTTAGAAATTACTGGAAAAGGAAAGGATGTGTAATTCACCTTACTCCAAATTGCGAAAGTGTATTTTTCCTAATATTCATGTTAAATTTTACGTTAAAATTTTTATGATAGTTTTTCTTCATGAGAAACTGATATATAGATGTCACGCAAATACAAGCAAAGTTACTGAATTAAAGTAGTGGGTACTAAGCATTTTTTGTTTATATATTACCTAGTACAACAGCTAAAAATCATGTCCCAGAAAACTCAAAAACTCAATCAGCACTACACTGCCTAGTGGTTTCCGCTTAGTACACTAAATAGAAAAAAAAAAAAAAATTAAGTTATTTTTACTAAAAACATGAACTAAGGAGAAATTGCATCTGGACTAGAATAGACAGAAGGCCACAAACTCCTAGTCGACGTCTTGTCAAGTCTCTGATCTCTGTAAGGACCTCTCCTTTAGGTTAAAGGACACACCACTCCTCGGCCTTTTGGCTAAGATCAAGTGTAGGTTAAAGGACACATGCCAGAAAACACCAAGATTATATCTGGGTGGGAAGAGGATGTATTTTGTGAAAGCAGATGCAGAAAAAAGAACAGGAACGTGCTGCCTTCAGTTTTTATCTAAGACGTATTAGGATAGCCAGAGACAAAGACCAACTATCTCCTACCTTGCTGCTGCTTTTAACCAAACAGACTGAGATGGCACTAATGAGTTTCAGAGACTTTCAGAAAACCCTGTCACGTGTCTTGTCAGGATTTGTAACCCCATATAAGACACGTGACATTCAGAACTCACCATTTTGTGGCGTTCTGACCTACTTTTTTTTTTTTTTTTTTTTTTTAAATGGAGTCTCACTCACTCTGTTGCCCAGGTTGGAGTGCAGTGGTGCGATCTCAGCTCACTGCAACCTCTGTCTCCCAGGTTCAAGCAATTCTGCCTCAGCCTCCCGAGTAGCTGGGACTACAGGCGCCTGCCACCACGCCTGGCCAATTTTTGCATTTTAATTAGAGTCGGGGTTTCACCATGTTGCCTAGGCCACTCTCAAACTCCTGACCTCAAGTGATCCACCCGCCTCGGCCTCCCAAAGTGCTGGGATTACAGGCCATGCCCAGCCCTGACCTACTTTTGTCAGTTGTTTTCATATCAAATATACCCAGGGATAGAAATATTGCTCTGTTTTCTTCTAACAACATGAAGATAATGGGTGCCTAATAAATGCAAATATAAGGCCATTTCTGTAGCATAGAAAAATGTCTTTTGTGTTTTTTTATCAACATTCATGGTTTTTCTCGTTATCTGTGTATTATAACTACATTACTATATACACAGATATATTGTCAGTCACTCTATATGTCTTGTGGATATGACTTACTTGATTATTCTACCTTAATGTATAAAGAATGACTATCTCAGGAAGCATGACTAGAAAGTAAATGTGGTTGAAGTGAATGTTTTCCCTAAGACTTCAGTTTGAAATGGAACATCAAGAAGTATGTATTAAACATCTGCTATGTGATAGGCACTGTACTAATGACATTTTATTTCTATGGACAGTGGCTTTTCCAGGGGTATTCCTGTGGGAGGGGAGAGAGATAAGGAAGGGGAGAGGCTCAGATGATTCTACCTGCTGTTCCCATGGTTACTGGTCTAAGAGTTGTAGAACAACATGGTTGCTCACTGGCAAATCAGTCTTGGGGTTATCCAGCACACTGGTGAAAAGGTGGAGGTCTTGCTTATATTTGTGGTACAGTTTTTTTGGCTTTTCTGCCTTGCCTTTCTAGAGTATCTCTGTTAGGGCACTTGTTAACTAAATATTTAATATCTGCTCTTCTGAACATCTTCAGCCTTCCTTGGTGTTTACAGTACTTCTTATGAAGTTATAAATTATACTTTCTTTGCAGGTGTCATTTATGCAATATGTTTTGGACTCAATTTTTTTTAAAACTTACAAACTTCCAATAATCCAATGAAAGTAAGTAATTCTTTATATGCATAATTTTAATCTATAAAATTTAAGTAGCAAACTATTCAGCCTTGGGAAAGCAGCTAATCTCTTAAGTTTTTAATGAAATGAGTTGTAAACCTGTAAAACTCGTCCCCCAACACTATATAGTAGTAGTTCAACAGGAATGGGTTTTGCCGTTAGTACTGGGTGACTTTGTGGTCAGTTCTGGTTCTGCCAGAACTTAATGTCTGTCTTTCTTTCTTTTTGAGGCAGAGTCTTGCTCTATCCCCCAGGCTGGAGTGCAGTGGCGCCATCTTGGCTCACTGCAAGTTCCGCCTCCTGGGTTCATACTATTCTCCTGCCTCAGCCTCCCGAGTAGCTGGGACTACAAGTGCCTGCCACCACACCTGGCTAATTTTTTGCATTTTTAGTAGACAGGGTTTCATCCTGTTAGCCAGGATGGTCTCGATCTCCTGACCTCGTGATCCGCCTGCCTCAGCATCCCAAAGTGCTGAGGTGTGAGCCACCATGCCCGGCCCAGAACTTAATGTCTTTCTAGTTTGATCAAACTGTTAGATCAATTGCAGAAGTAACTCATGGCTCTAGGATCTTCAGACAGATGGTAACAAAGATCAGGGTGAAAACACTTTGTGGTTTTTGTTGTTGTTGTTGTTGTTGAGACTTAAGAGTTTTGCCCTTGTCTCCCAGGCTGGAGTGCAGTGGCACGATGTCAACTCGCTGCAACCTCTGCCACCCAAGTTCAAGCGATTCTCGTGCCTCAGCCTCCTGAGTAGCTGGGATTACAGGTGCACGCCACCACACCTGGCTAATTTTTGTATTTTTAGTAGAGATGGGGTTTTACCATGTTAGCCAGGCTGGTCTTGAACTCGTGACCTCAGGTGATCCACCCACCTCAGCCTCCCAAAGTGCTAGGATTACAGGGGTGAGTGAGCCACTGTGCCGAGCCTCAAGTGTTGAATTGTTAACCTTTCTTATTGTAATAAAATGTGCATAACAAAATTTGCCGTTCTCACAATTTTTTAAGTGTATGATTCAGTGACATTAAGCACATTCACAACATTGTGTAACCATCATAATGTATCCCTTTCCAGAACTTTTCATCATCCCAAACAGAAACTCTGTACCCACTTAATAATAGCTCCCTATTTCTTCTACCGTCTCCACCCTCCCCACCTGCCCCTGCAGCCTGTGGCAATCTCTGTTCTACTTTATCCCTCTATAAGTTGGCTTATTCTAGGTACCTCATGTAAGTGGAATTGTATAATATTTGTTTTGTGTCTGGCTTGTTTCACTTAGCATAATACTTTCAAGATCCATCCATGTTGTGGCATGTATCAGAATTTCATTACTTTTCAAGGCTGAATAATTTTCCGTTGTGTGGATATACGATTATTAATTCATCCGTTGATGGATACTTGGGTCGATTCCACTGTATGGTTCTTGTGATTGTTGCTGTTATGAACATTTGTGTACAATTTATCTGAGTTCTTGCTTTCTAGCATTCTTGTGGCTATGTATGTAGGGGAGGAATTGCTGGATTATATGAGAATTCTATGTTTAACTTTTTGAGGAACTGCAAAAGGATTGGGTTTGAATTAGGTAAACCTAAAAGAGTTGTAGAACAAGGTGATAGCTCACTAGGAAATCAGTCTTGGGGTTAGTGTCTGGTTAATAGAATGGTTAATAGACCTGTGTGTAATTAATTGGCCCCTGAGTCATGCCTTTTATCATTTCTTTCCTAAAACATTTATTAAGCACCTACTTTGCCGCAGGCCCCATTTTGGAATACAAGCTATAGAGAGAAGCTCGCAGTTCATTGCAGAACACAGTTACTTTGCAGTGCACAAGTTATATGACAAAGGAGAACACTAGCACAGGGCAGTCCAGAGGGAAGAGAGCTTGGGAAGTCTTTCCCAGAGGAGGTGACATCGGCTTGAGGCTTGGTGGAGGAGCAGGAGCTGGCTAGTTGAAGAAGAGGTAAAAGAGAATTGCAGAGAGTGTGCTGTGCAAAGACTCAGAAGAGTGACGAAAATATTGGGACATATGGAAAGTTAGAATGGATCAGTACAGCTGAAGCATAGGATGTTAGGGAAGGACATGGCAAAAGATGGAGATGCTCTAGCCAAAGGCGAGAGCAGGAAGAACTTTGTAAGTCATTTTAAAGATTTCCGTTTCATGCTGAAGGTAATGGAGAAATAGTGAGGATTTTTTTTGCAAAGAAATGATGTAATCAGAAATATATTTTATATAACTATTATGTATCTACAAAAATTAAAAATTATAAAAAATAGGCCGGGCACAGTGGCTCACGCCCGTAATTGCAGCACTTTGGGAGGCCGAGGTGGGCGATCACTTGAGGTCAGGAGTTCGAGACCAGCCTGGCCAACATGGTGAAACTCCATCTCTACTGAAAAATACAAAAATTAGCAGGGCGTGGTGGTGGGCCCCTATAATCTCAGCTACTCTGGAGACTGAAGCAGGAGGATCACTTGAACCCAGGAGATAGAGGTTGCAGTGAGCCAAGATCATGCCACCTCACTCCAGCCTGGGCAGCAGAGTGAGACTCCATCTAAAAAAAAAAAATTATAAAAAATAATATGTTTGATAAGTCAGGCAGCTGTGTAATTCACTGTCCCTGTTGAGAGGCTGTGTTATGGCAGTAGCAGTGGGAATAGATTCAGAGAGTCTATAGGCGGTAGAACCGGTAGGACTTCTTGACTAATTTAGGTGGCAAGGAAAAGAGGAATGTAGGATGCTTCTAGATCTCGTGGACAACCAGATGAATAATCTCATTTCCCCAGAGAGTGAATTCAGGAGGGCAGAAACTCAGTTTTGTGAGTTCTGTTTTGCATTTTACATGCCTATCGAATATCCAAGTGGAACTGTGGGTCTAGATGGAGCTTGAGAGAGAACTATGAGCTGGAGATAAATATTTGGGAGTTGTCACTTTATGTGGTGGTAATTGAGGGCATAAGAAATGGAGAGAATGCAGGGTGAAAATGTCACCTTGGGCCAGATGCAGGACAAGAGCTTGTGAAAGGAATGGCCAAGAGGGATGGGTGGACAACCAGAAGAGTGGGAGCTCATGGGAGCTTGAGTGGAGTTTCAGAAAGCCAGATTTCACACAGAAACATCAGCAAATCAACTTTGTGTCTCGAGGTGATGATATTTAAACTGTGTTCTGTTGAGATCCTTCATTAATACTTGGTTTTGAAATATATGTTAACATGAGTTAAAAACTAACAAACTCAAATATGGTGTTTCTAACATTTTAAAACTTTGAAATCCAGCAAACATCAGTGCCAGGTTAACTGTTTTTTTGTGCAGATGCCAGAATAAGGCCATCTCTGATAAATTGAAGAGCTTCCTGGTATTTCAAGGTGAGCTGTTAAAAGAACTGGTACCATTTCTTAGTGTGAATCAGGGCTTTCTCAATGCTCTGTCACTGAAACAAAATACAGAAATAGGGTCTACATAAGATAACTTCTGTCTTCTGTAAACCTAGTCTCAAATGTTTGTTTATGAAAATAATTTATATTGAATGACTTACTGCTTAAGTGTGACATCCTATTCCTTCTGTTAATATATGGGGCTTTGATGTTGTCATTTTTAAGGGATGAGGAGGTGTATGTAGCCAAGAAGTAGTTAACCAACACCACTTTCTTTCTGTGGCTTATTTGCCTCTCTCCAAGTTTTAGAGGCTTGTGTGTATTGTGTTTCTTTTTACATGTATTGTTTTGATACTGAATACATCACAAGGACCATGTAACTTTGTGTTTGCGTTGCTATAGAAAGTTTAGAGAGTTAATATTTCTGTTATCTTAAATGGTCCCGACTCTTTTTTTCATATTGACTCATAAACATAACTGCATACAAATTATCTCTGATAGAAGTGCTCTCAAATTATACTCTGTATTTGGTTTTAGACGACTGTATGGTATTTGATTTTTGTTTCGAGTTTAAATTACAATTAAAATGAGTTTGAATTTCTTGAGCAGACGTGACTTACACTACTTGGTCAACAAATTGAGCATGTTCGACGGTCCAGGAAGAAAAAAGGAATAATCAGTACTCAACATTGGCTCCAAATAACCCACAAAATTTGCAGATCACTTGCAAATTTTCTAATAAAGTCTAACTTTTAAACAACTTTTGTTTATATTTTTCTACTTAGTGATTAATAGTGGTCTCCTGTAGCAGAGCCTTTATTTTATAATTACAATCTATGCATTAAAATCTCAGCATTATACATAATAATACAAAGCATAGAACTACGTAGTCTATGGTGCATGGCCAACTACTCCGTCTCACAACAGTTTTCATACAATTTCATGACCTCAGTGTTAAATTGTTATCCCCATTTTATAGATGGGGAGTCTGAGGTTCAGCAAGATAAAGTGATCGGCCAAACAAGAGGCAGAACCAGGAAAAAAACAGGTCCTCTACCTCCTCTGCGCCTTTCTCCATCATGCCTGAACTGACCTGTGGGTATTTTTTAGGAAGGCAGGTACAAAAGTTTATCAGTTTTCAATATTTATCTATCTATCACTTAACGAGAGGGATCGAATGGTTTTCCATTTCACAATAGTATTATGTCTTCGAATTTCACCCTACCTTTTTTTTTTTTTTTAGGAGAAACAAGTTTAATTTTAATTATGTAAGTGGTTCATGTATACTTTCTTTTTGTAATTGTTTTTAATAATACAGGTAAAGCAAAAGTCATCCTTGACCTCTCAGTTCTATCCCTAAAAACTGTTACTATAAGCTCTTTAATGTCTATCCTTTCAGCATTTTATATGCATTTGTATACAATATGTATGTACTTATAGAAACATGTAGTTTTGGAGGGCAAAGAGTCATAAATTTTATATAGTATGTTTTATTCTACAATTTGCCTTTTTTAACTTAATCTTATTAGACGATCTGTCCAAGTTGATACATACAGATCAACCTTATTCCTCCTAACTCCTTCAGAGTATTATTTCATTTTACGGCTATATATGATTTATTTAAACATTTCAATATTTTTTCTTTTCATTTTCATCCTACCCACTTCTTCTCCACCTTGAGGCTACTTGTTAAATGTTAGCAATATTCAGGAATAATTAGTACCCAGTCACCAAATGTCTTGCAGTGCTTCTAATGTCTTCTCTCACTGGGGAGAATGAACTGCAGATGAACAAATGTTCCTGAAAACTAAAACTCAAAAATAAGTTTTACTAGCTTTGATGAAAATCTTTCCAAATTAAACATCTAGCAACATACTTTGGACATAATAATTGCACAATAAATGTGTTAAATGACTGTACATGTTTACTGCCTTAGGAAAGAGAAGACTCCACATGTAATTTTTTTTTTTCTGTTTTTTTTGTTTTGTTTTGTTTTGTTTTGTTTTGTTTTGTTTTGTTTTTGAGATAGAGTCTGGCTGTGTTGCCCGAGCTGGAGTGCAGTGGCAAAATCTCAGCTCACTGCAACCTCTGCCTCCCAGGTTCAAAGGATTCGGATTCTCTTGCCTCAGCCTCCCGAGTAGCTGGGATTACAGGTGCGCACCGCCATACCCAGCTTATTTTTGTATATTTAGTAGAGACGGGGTTTCGCCATGTTGGCCAGGTTGGTCTTGAACTCCTGACCTCAAGTGATCCACCCGCCTTGGCCTCCCAAAGTGCTGGGATTACAGGCGTGAGCCACCACACCCGGCCACCACATGTAAATTTTAACCTTTGCTCAGTGACTTGATCTTTCAACTATTGTATGGTGTCACCATCTGGAGATGCTTGGGGATCACCAAGTTTAAAACCCAAAGTCCTGTGCTTTGTAGCCTTCAAAGTGGGAAAGTAAAAGGTAGGATTAAAAAGGAAAGAAGGAATAGGGAAATGTTTGAACCCCAGTATATCCAGACATTTCTCTCTCTCATGTCAAGAGCCTTTTGTCTCCCAATTGGTGGCTTTGCTTCCGAAAGCATCCTCTGCCAGTTGGCTATTCAGTCAAACATCTTGTGAATACCTACAGTGTCACTAGGTACAATGCCAGGCACTGGAATGCAAAGATGGGAAGACAACAGTCCTATCCTCAAGAAGCTTATAATCTAATGAGGGAAGCATACATGTTAACCAAGAAACAATCAGACATCAATGCTGTTATGAAAGGAATATACACAGGAGAGAATTAGCCAGTGTCACTGAGAAGGTAACATTGGAACTAAGTGTGAAAGATGAATAGATGTTCACTTTGAAGATTGGAGTGATGGAGGAAAGCAAGCCACACATTTGAATTCACAGTGCTGACATACAGTCTAGCTGAGCTTGGAGAATCAGAGAAAACACGTCATACAGAGTCCAGACTATGGACTTTGTTTCATGTCCTCAGCACTTCTGACTTTTCCCAAAGGCAGTGGAAAGCCACTGAAGCCTCTGAGGAGGAGACATAGCATGACTGGATGCACATTTTAGAGACAGTAAAACATTCTGGCTACAGCATCAAGAATGGCCTAAAGAAAGCTTATGGGGCCAGGCGTGGTGGCTCATGCATATAATCCCAGCACTTTGGGAGGCCGAGGTGGACGAATCACTTGAGGTCAGGAGTTTGAGACCAGCCTGGCCAACATGATGGAACCCTGTCTACTAAAAGGACAAAAATTTGCCAGGCATGGTGGCACTTGCCTATAATTCCAGCTACTCAGGAGACTGAGACATGAGAATCACTAACCCAGGAGGCAGAGATCGCAGTGAGCCGAAATCACACCACCGCTCTCTAGCCTGGGTGACAGAGTGAGACTCCGTCTTAAAAAAAAAAAAAGAAAAAAAAAAGGGTTTATGGAAGGCCAGGTGCAGTGGCTCATGCCTGTAATCCCAGGACTTTGGGAGGCCAAGGTGGAAAGATTGCTTGAACCCTGGAGTTCAAGACCAGCCTGGGCAACATTGTGAGACCTCGTCTTTATAAAAATTAATAATAGTTTCTTCAGAAAGCTTATAGAAAACCATATTCAGGAAGTTGTTTTTTTTTTTTTATTGTAGCAATCCAGGTAAGAGACACAGAAAACTGTAAATGATGCAAAAACAGCTGAACTGAATATGAGAGATGTTCAAGAGGTATGTGATGGGATGATATTTTGAAATTTGGATTTCTGCTGCTTTCCTGGCATTTATTGTTCCTTTCAACAAATGTATTCTACTCACTTGGCCCTCAGGTTTGGGTTATTACCATAGTAATGAAAGGGTCAGTTCTCTACTTTTGAATTTCCCACCTCAAATGAGATTTTTTTTTTTTAAGTGACACCTCCCATGTAGCAAGGAGGGAGAGTGGAAGGAAATGAGAGGGTGGCACATATCACTATGGAGGGGCCCTGAGCACAACCTCCTCTCCCTGGTTGCCCGGTACATCAGCCTTAGATGGTAGCAGGGAGGGTAAAAAAGTGAACCTTCAGACAGGATAGGAGATTGAAGAGCAGAGGACGCCCATGCTTCAAGTTCCAGGTGTGACCTACAGAAGAGTATCTTTGGGCCAGGGTGATGCAGCAGCCACAGAGTGGAAATGACAACATGGTGTTTTTAAGCTAAGAGGGGCCCCACCCATTTCTTGGGGCTCCAGTGTGGCATAGGAAGGCATCTGAAATGTTTCCGTGTCCCATTGCTCTAGCAGGTATGACAAAAGAGCTACTGTGTTAGATATGAGGACACACGTTCAGCTGGGTGGATATGGGACCAAAGACAAGATGGACATCTCAGTGGATGCTGGTAGAGAAAGGAGCCAGTGACCAGGGCCAGAGGGAGCCCACTGTCTGAGCAAATGCCAGCATAAATCAGGTGAATCAAGAAACAGAACCCCTGGCTGGGCACGGTGGCTCACGCCTGTAATCCCAACATTTTGGGAGGCTGAGGTGAATGGATCACCTGAGGTCAAGAGTTCAAGACCAGCCTGGCCAACATGGTGAAACCCCATCTCTACTAAAACAAAAGTTAGCTGGGCATGGTGGTGGGCACCTGTAATCCCAGCTACTTGGGAGGCTGAGGCTGGAGAATCACTTGAACCTGGGCGGGGGAGGTTGCAGTGAGCCGAGATCGTGCCATTGCACTCCAACCTGGGTGACAGAGCGAGACTCCGTCTCAAAAAAAAAAAAAAAAAAGAAACAGAACCTGCCACACCCCAACCCCGAATTGCTTGAACACTGCCATCACTTTTAGATGTAACCCGAGGGAGCAGGTGGCAGAGGAGAAACCTTAAATTCTCTGAGTTTATATTGACTTGACAAAAACAATGTTTCTACTGCTAGGTAGAAAAATGAATTTTGGAACAAAATTTAGAAGAACAAAATTATATTCTTTGCATTCCCTAGTTATGACCTGAGAAGATGTTCCCACTACCAATAGACATTGCAGGATGTGATACCACTCTGGAGGACTTTGAAGCTTCTGGATTTGGTTGAAGAAAGATGCTTTGGACATTTTGAATTTGAGTTGCTTCTCCAGAAGTCTTATGTATCTGAAGCATGGGAGAGAGTATAAGCTGGGGAAATAAGTTTGGGGATTACCAGAAAAGCAGTGGGTAAGGCCATGAGCAAATGAAATCAAATAGAGGATGAAGAGAACAGGAGCCCTAGCAAACCCTGACAGTTAAAGAGTATGCAGGGAAAAGGACTTGGAAAGGACCCTGTAAAGAAAGATCCAACATGACCTGAAGAAGAACTGGTAAGTGATGCCAGATAATCAATCAATCAAAGCATCCAGCCCAAGGATAGTTCAGGGTTGCACAGAAACTCTTTATCATGGTGTTTTTTGTTTTTTGTTTTTTTTTTTTCCTAAGACAGAGTCTTGCTCTGTCTCCCAGGCTGGAGTACAATGGCACGCTCTCGCCTCACTGCAACCTCTGCCTCTAGGATTCAAGCAATTATCCCTGCCTCAGCCTCCCAAGTAGCTGGGATTACAGGCACTCACCACCACACCTGGCTAATTTTTGTATTTTTTAGTGGAGACGGGTTTTCGCCATGTTGGCTAAGCTGGTCTTGAACTCCTGACTTCAGGTTATCTGCCCTCCTCGGCCTCCCAAAGTGCTGGGATTACAGGTGTGAGCCACCATGCCCAGCCTTAGGCTTTTCTTATTGATAGGAAATTATCGGCCTCACATTGGAACTTAAGACAGTGTTCTCATTGCCCAGGGATGCCAGGAGGCTGACTGCAGGGGCTAATTTGTGCTAATGCAGTGCAGCCTTACTTGTCATAATGTTACTGCAAGGTAAATTATAGTTCGCATACACACAGGACACTTCTGCGTGCTTTGTCAACATGCTGTTAGGATTTTTTCACTGTATTACCCAATTCCCCTTTTAAGAAAAGATCTCTCTTTCAAATCATTGTCAGACATTAGGACTAGATGAATTTGTCCTTTTTGGCCTATGGGTCTTCTAGGCAGAGGACTACATGAATCCATCATTCCCTCTTCACTCTGGCTCCTGGAACGCTCAGGACCAGATTTTGGGCTTAATTGCTATAGTGTTCCTCAGATAGTTTCTGTAATTCTAGTGTTTTCTTCCTCTTAGCCCTTATTTATTTGTTCCTGCTCCTATTTCTTGATCAGTTTTTTGGTCCTGTTATACTGGTCTGATGGTACCTGTGTTTTCATCAAAAGTTACTTCAAATCTTTGGTGCATTTGGCAAGATACAGAATAGCTAATTGAAAAAAAAAAGTCTAAGTCAGCTGGCTGTGGTGGCTCACACCTGTAATCCCAGCACTTTGGGAGGCCTAGGCAGGAGGATCACTTGAAGCCGGGAGTTCAAGACAAACCTAGGCAACATAGTGAAGCCTCATTTCTACAAAAAAGAAACCTAAAAATTAGCCAGGCATGCACCTGTGGTCCCAGCTACTCAAGTGGCCGAGGCCAGAGGATCACTTGAACCTGGGAGGTCAAGGCTGCAGTGAGCTATAATGCACCATTACATCCCAGCCTGGGTGACAGAACAAGACCCTGTGTCAAAAAAACAAACAAAAACAAAACAAAACAAAAAAGAAAAATATCATAATTGTACAGTTTTTTATAAAACTATCTTTAAGGTTGACCATTGACATATAGCTGATGTCTTCATATATTAGTTATAAAGTTCATTCTGATAAATAATTCAGGGAAGCTTTTTCCCAGTAGTCAATTTATATATCAACAATAGCAAAAGTAACACTTGATTGCTTGACGCTACAGGACATTTAAAGAGCCAGAGTGATGAGGGAATGATGGATTTATGTAGTTCTCTCTGCCTGGAAGGAAGAGATTAGGACTAGATACAAAAAGGACAAATGTATCTAGTCCTAATCTCACAGTAAGTTGAGACAGAGATCTTTTCTTAAAAGGAGAATTGGGTAATACAGTGAAAAAATCTTCATAGCACCTTGACAAAACATACAGAAGTGTTATTTGTGTATGTGAATTACAATCTACCTTGCAGTAACATTATGGAGGTAAGGCTGCATTAAAGGTAACCCAATCCAGTGATAGGAAGCTTTCCTCTCTAGCCTATTATTTATGCTTATTTCTAATGACCGTTCTGGTTAGAAATGTGGCTACTAATATTGTAAGTCATTAGTATCAATTTTTCCTTCTTCAAATCCAGTGTCAAAGCTCATAACAAACTGCTTGCTTTGACTATTGAACTGTCATGAGCAAGCACTTTTGAAGGTTATCAGAATCAAAATGGAGTCAGTTGTGTTAAAAATTAGAAAAAGGGCAGGGCACAGTGGCTTACGCCTGTAACCTCAGCACTTTGGGAGGCTGAGGTGGAAGGATTTCTTGAGGCCAAGGGTTTGAGACCAGCCTTGGCAACATAGAAAGACCCCATATCTACAAAAAAAGTTTAACAATTAGCCAGGCATGGTGGTACACACCTGTAGTCCCACTTGGGGGACTTGGGGTTCCTACTTGGGAGGTTGAGGTGGGAGAATCACTTGAGCCCAGGAGGTCGAGGCTGCAGTGAGCTGTGATCACACCATCACACTCCAGCGTTGGTGATGGAGGAAAATTGTGACTCTGTCTCAAAAAAAATAAAAAATTGGCTGGGCACAGTGGCTCACGCCGGTAATCCCAGCACTTAGGGAGGCCGAGGTGGGTGGATCATTTGACGTTAGGAGTTCAAGATCAGCCTGGCCAACATGGTGAAACCTGCCTCTACTAAAAGTACAAAATTAGCCAGGTGTGGTGGTGGGTGCCTCTAGTCCCGGCTACTGAGGAGGCTGAGGCAGGAGAATCGCTTGAACCCGGGAGGCGGAGGTTGCAGTGAGCCGAGATCACACCACTGCACTCTGGCCTGGGCGACAGAGCGAGACTCTATCTCAAAAGAATAAAAAATAAAAAGAGGAAAATAAAACCCTAACAAATAGATCCAGGGAGGGCTATGAAGAGAGGGTTCTCACTTGCATGCCTGATAACAAAAGCTATCAAAAGACTGCAAAACCCACAACCTTGCACAAAGGCCATCACAACCTTACACAAAAAATATTTCTATGAGGACATCTGCTCAACAACTACCTGTCCAACCTCAGTCACCACTGTTGTTGATCTTGGTAGTTTAGAATAATCATTTCAAAACAATTATGTAATCCGTAATCCTCCTCATTTTTCCTTTGAAACCTTTTGTCTTCTTTTGCCTTCCTGAATACATACATAGTTTGCTATGGCACTCGTTTTCCTATTGCAATGCCCTATTCCTGAATAATTTTTTTTTTTTTTTTTTAGAGAGCCTTTCTGTAATTTAGAGTGACACAAATAGTATCTGGAAGCAGGACCTGAAGTAGGATCAGTTTTGGACAGATATGGCAATTCTCGATACCAGTGTGCAGCACTTACAGGAGCCCTTTGAGCTCTCCACTTTCGCAACTCACCTCTTCTGCCCTGGTGAGTCTTCTCTCAGGCTGAGCCTCCCTCTTTTTGGTAGAGGCTTTAAAAATTTTGGGGGGATCACTTTGGTTATAAGCCTACCTTAGTAAAAGACCTTAAAGGTTGGGCGTGGTGGCCCATGCCTGTAATCCTGGCGCATTGGAAGGCCGAGACAAGAGAATTGCTTGAAGCCAGGAGTTCAAGACCAGCCTGGGCAAAACAGCAAGACCCCATTTCTATCAAAAAAAAAGAAAAAAGAAGTATTTTACACTAGCTAGACATGGTGGTGCATGCCTATAGTCCTACTTACTTGAGAGGCTGAGGCAGGAGGATCACTTGAGCCTAGGAGTTTGAAGCTCCAGTGAGCTCTGTTCATGCCACTATACTCCAGCCTGGGTGACAGACTGAGACCCTGTCTCAAAAAAAAAAGATTTTAAAGCTCTTTCAAATTATTGACTTTACACATCACAATAGCTCCATGGCAAGTAACAATCTAGAAATCTTCGGGAATGTAAATCTAGGTTTGCCTGACTAATAATTGCATATTGTGATGAAATGGATAACTGAAGGATTGATAGTATAAAAGAAAAAGAACCAGATAAGGCCAGGTGCGGTGGCTCACATCTGTAATCCCAATACTTTGGGAGGCTGAGGTGGTCAAATCATGAGGTCAGGAGTTTGAGACCAGCCTGACCAATATGATGAAACTCCTAAAATACAAAATACAAAAATTATCCTGGTGTGGTGGCGCACACCTGTAATCCCACATACCCAGGAGACTGAGGCTGGATAATCGCTTGAAACCAGGAGGCGGAGGTTGCAGTGAGTAGAGATCGTGCCACTGCGCTCCAGCCTGAGTGACAGAGTGAGACTCTGTCTCATAAAAAAAAAAAAAAAAAAGAACCAAATAAATGTTTATAAAGTTATACACTCAGATCAAATATATCAAAATCTTGAGCTTAGAGCAATAATATGATAGCTTTGTCCAGCATAAAAAATTTGCTTGGACCAAAAGGAGAAAGTCAAAACAAAAACAAAGCAAAGCCTTCTAAAATGTTTCCCTGCCCACATTGACTAGTCAAACACCCCAGATTGGCAAAAGATAGATTATTACTAAAAATACAAGGCCAACCAGGCGTGGTGGCTCACGCCTGTAATCCCAGCACTTTGGAAGGCCAAGGCGGGCGGATCACTTGAGGTCAGGAATTCAAGACCAGCTTGGCCAACATGGTGAAACCCTATCTCCACTAAAAATACAAAAAAATAAAAATTAGCTGGGTGTGGTGGTGCATGCCTGTAATCCCAGCGGCTCGGGAGGCTGAGGCATGAGAGTTGCTTGAACCCAGGAAGCAGAGGCTGCAGTGAACTGAGATCACACCACTGCCCTCCAGCCTGGGCAACTGAGCAAGATTCTGTCTCCAAAAAAAAAAATACAAAGCTACTTAGATATTTTGTTTTTCTTATACAGTTTGGCCAGTCCTGTCTAAAATATAAACATTGAAAATTTAACACTAAACTTATTTGAAACTAAGGAAAAAAGAGAAAAAAAAAGGTGAAGGAGTTTTTTAAAAATCAAACTGCTATCTGCCCGTGGACGTTAAAGTCTCTCTTCTCCCTGCTGTCATGTCTAAGTCAGAGTCTCCTAAAGAGCCCGAACAGCTGAGGAAGCTCTTCATTGGAGGGTTGAGGTTTGAAACAACCAATGAGAGCCTGAGGAGCCATTTTGAGCAATGGGGAACGCTCACGGACCGTATGGTAATGAGAGATCCAAACATCAAGCGTTCCAGGGGCTGTGGGTTTGTCACATATGCCACTGTGGAGGAGGTGGATGCAGCCATGAATGCAAGGCCACACAAGATGGAAGAGTTGTGGAACCAAAGAGAGCTGTCTCAAGAGAAGACTCTCAAAGACCTGGTGCCCGCTTAACTGTGAAAAAGATATTTGTTGGTGGCATTAAAGAAGACACTGAAGAACATCACCTAAGAGATTATTTTGAACAGTGTGGGAAAATTGAAGTGATTGAAATCATGACTGACCGAGGCAGTGGCAAGAAAAGGGGCTTTGCCTTTGTAACCTTTGATGACCATGACTCTGTGGATAAGATTGTTATTCAGAAATACCATACTGTGAATGGCCACAACTGTGAAGTTAGGAAAGCCCTGTCAAAGCAAGAGATGGCTAGTGCTTCATCCAGCCAAAGAGGTCTCGAAGTGGTTCTGGAAACTTTGGTGGTGGTTGTGGAGGTGGTTTCAGTGGGAATGTCAACTTCGGTCGTGGAGGAAACTTCAGTGGTCATGGTGGCTTTGGTGGCAGCTGTGGTGGTCATGGATATGGTGGCAGTGGGGATGGCTATAATGGATTTGGTAATGATGGAAGCAATTTTGGAGGTGGTGGAAGCTACAATGATTTTGGCAATTTCAACAATCAGTCTTCAAATGTTGGACCCATGAAGGGAGGAAATTTTGGAGGCAGAAGCTCTGGCCCCTATGGCGGTGGAGGCCAATACTTCACAAAACCACGAAACCAAGGTGGCTATGGCGGTTCCAGCAGCAGCAGTAGCTATGGCAGTGGCAGAAGATTTTAATTAGCAAACAAATCTTAGCAGGAGAGGAGAGCCAGAGAAGTGACAGGGAAGCTACAGGTTACAACAGATTTGTGAACTCAGCCAAGTACAGTGGTGGCAGGGCCTAGCTGCTACAAAGAAGACATGTTTTAGACAAACAGTCATGTGTATGGGCAAAAAACTCAAGGACTGTATTTGTGACTAATTGTATAACAGGTTATTTTAGTTTCTGTTCTGTGGAAAGTGTAAAGCATTCCAACAAAGGGTTTTAATGTAGATTTTTTTTTTTGCACCCATGCTGTTGATTGCTAAATGTAATTAGTCTGATCGTGACGCTGAATAAAAGTCTTTTTTTTTTTAATGTGCTGTGTAAAGTTAGTCTACTCTGAAGCCTTCTTGGTAAATTTCCCCAACAGTGTGAAGTTAGAATTCCTTTAGGGTGATGTCAGTTTCTATTTGGAATTTACATACAACCTGCTTGGGTGGAGAAGCCATTGTCTTTGGAAACCTTGGTGTAGTTGAACTGATAGTTACTGTTGTGACCTGAAGTTCACCATTAAAAGGGATTACGCAAGCAAAATCATGGAATTATTGGTTATAAAAGTGATTGTTGGCACATCCTATGCAATATATCTAAATTGAATAATGGTACCAGATAAAATTATAGATGGGAATGAAGCTTGTGTATCATCCATTATCATGTGTAATCAATAAACGATTTAATTCTCTTGAAAAAAAAAATCAAACTGCTATGGAAATTGCTTTACCCAACATTTTGGTCCACAGCCTTCATTAGATTACCTATTTGGGGCAAATACTGTTTGGTTGTATAAATAGGTCCCAGTTTTGTCTGAAATTTTGTCATAACTTGAATCCAAGTATGTTTTATTCATTATTTATTTATTTATTTATTTATTTATTTATTTTGAGGCAGAGTTTCGCTCTTGTTGCCCAGGCTGGAGTGCAATACCACAATATCAGCTCACCACAACCTCCGCCTCCCGGGTTCAAGCAATTCTGCTGCCTCAGCCTCCTGAGTAGCTGGGATTACAGGCATGAGCCACCACGCCCCGCTAATTTTGTATTTTTAGTAGAGACAGGATTTCTCTATGTTGGTCAGGCTGGTCTCAAACTCTCCACTTCAGGTGATCCTCCTGCCTCAGCTTACCAAACTGCTGGAATTACAGGCGTGAGCCACCGTGCCCGGTAATCCAAGTATGTTTTATAAACTGGTGAGTTTGTATTACTATCTCATGAATAAAATTGTGAAATGAAAGCTGTAACATCTTCGTGTGTGTGTGCGTGTGTGTGTGTGTGTTTAGGTATGTTTGTGCATATGTACATGTATTATGTTGTGTCTGCATGATCAAATCTGCTGTGGTTGGCCAGAAATCGTTAAGAAATTCTTTTCAGGTTGGGCCGGATACAGTGGCTCATGTCTGTAATCCCAGCACTTTGGGAGGCTGAGGTGGGCAGATCACCTGAGGTCAGGAGTTCAAGACCAGCCTAGCCAACATGGTGAAACCCCGTCTCGACTAAAAATTAAAAAATTAGCTGGGCATGGTGGCACATGCCTGTAATCCCAGCTAACTCGGGAGGCTGAGGCCAGAGAATTGCTTGAACCAGGCGGTGGGGGTTGCAGTGAGCCAAGATCACCCCACTGCACTCTAGCCTGGGTAAAAGAGTGAGACTCCATCTCAAAAAAAAAAAAAAAGAAAAAAAAAAGAAATTCTTTTCAGATTGGCTTATATAAATGAGTGCTCATATAAAATATGTGGTAATTCAAGTGCCTTTTAGTTCACAGGACTTAACTAAATTGTTTATAAGATGCTTTTAAAACTATAGGTAAAATAAAAATACAGATGTCTTAAGAAGTATCAACATACATTTTTCCTAGGGTTTACTTGTCAGACAGTTTTATATTTGTCTCTACTAGATGTTTTAAGATGTCCACAAACATTATATAACTATAAACCCAGCATAAACCAGAATGATCTTTGTGTAACTCTTTGATATGTAAAACTAATTAAATATTGCTCATAATGAAAACAGCTTTATCTTAGGAGTCATAGACAAAATACCTATATGTTTATATTTAAAGTTGTGACTTAGGTGAACACCTGATATTCACAGACTATAAAAATGGTTAACAGCAAAATAATTTGAAAGGGTTCTAGGCTTTGTCTAATATGTCAGTTTTTATAAGTAATCTAGATAAATTATTAAATTGTGTAAATGTAAATGGTATAAATATTTATAAAGAAACTTTTCATTTAATTTGAAATCTTAAAATTATGTTAAATTAAGTAATAGATACTCATTAAATGTCTGGGTCATTTCCAAATAAGATTTTTTAAAAATTGAAACAGGTCAGGCGTGATTGCTCACGCCTGTAATCCCAGCACTTTGGGAGGCCAAGGTGGGTGGATCACGAGGTCAGAAGTTCAAGACCAGCCTGGCCAAGATGGCGAAACCCCATCTCTAGTAAAAATACAAAAAATTAGCCCAGCGCAGTGACAGGCGCCTGTAATCCCAGCAACTTGGGAGGCTGAGGCAGGAGAATCAGTTGAACCCAGGAGGTGGAGGTTGCAGTGAGCCGAGATCACGCCACTGCCCTCCAGCCCAGGCAACAAAGGGAGACTCTGTCTCAAAAAAAAAAAAAAAAAAACCTGAAACAAATTGCTGAATATAAGTTTATTTGTTGTTTCTTAAATTTTATACAAAGACTAAATATACTTGGGTCTATTAACACACACAAAATAATGTGTGTTTTTTGTAAGAAAAAATTATAAGAAAGACAAAAATGTGCTCTTTATTGAATAAGAAGAGTACATTTGTCTGATTTCGAGGTTATTTTAAAATTATTTCAAAATATAAATTTAGGAAGGAAATAGAAACAAGACAGAAAGGAACCAGTAAGTAGGAAAGAGAGAAAGTAAGTTATGTGCCACATGCAGTGACTTACACTTGTAATCCCAGCACTTTGGGAGGCTAAGGTGGCAGGATCACTTGAGGTCAGCAGTTTGAGACCAGCCTGCACAATGTAGCAAGACCTCGTCTCAAAAATAAACTAAAAAAATTTAGCTGGGTATGGTGGCGTGTATCTGTAGTCCCAGCTACTCTGGAGGCTGAGGTGGGAGAATCATGTGAGCCTAGGAGTTTTAGGCTGCAGTGAGCTATGAATGTGCCACTGTACTCCAGCCTAGGCAGCAGAGCAAAACCATGTCTCAAGAAAAGAAAGATGGCTGGGCACAGTGGTTCATGCCTGTAATCCCAGCACTTTGGAAGGCTGAGGCAGGCAGATCATTTGAGGTCAGGAGTTCAAAACCAGCTTGGCCAACATGGTGAAACCCCCATCTCTACTAAAAATACAAAAATGTAGCCAGGCTTGGTGGTGGTCACCTGTAATCCCAGCTACTCAGGAGGCTGAGGCAGGAGAATTGCTTGAGCCCAGGAGGTAGAGGTTGCAATGAACAGAGATCGTGCCACTGCATTCCAGCCTGGGAGACAGAGCGAGACCCTGTCTCAAAAAAAATATAAAAGAAAACAACAGAAGAAAAAGAAAGAAAGAAAGGTGTATTTTTGGTAAGAAAGCATAAAAAGAAAAGAGAATAAATTTGTATGAGAAAGAATCTTATGTGGTAAATTTATTTATTTTGTTTTCTTTTTGAAAGACAGGGTCTTGCCATGTTGATCTTGCACTCCTGGCCTCGAGTAGTCCACCAACCTCAGCCTCCCGAAGTGTTAGGATTACAGGGGTGACCCACTGTGCCTGGCCTTTATGTGGTAAATTTTTGCCTTACTAGTTGTTTAAGAGGAAGTATAGGACAAAGCAGAAAGTCTGAGCATGTTGTCAATGGTATGAGTAAGTCATGAAAAAAGTTTGTGGAGAAGAAATTTATGAAAGGAGTTGTGTGTGTGATTCAGTTGGCTATAATTAGAGGGGAATTATTTGTAAGTGTTTCTACGTTATAAGTGAGATTTGATATTAAAAATACACTAATGCAGCTGGGCATGGTGGCTCATGCCTGTAATCCCAGCATTTTGGGAGACTGAGGAGGGTGGATCAAGAGGTCAAAAGATCAAGATCATCCTGTCCAGCATGGTGAAACCTCATCTCTACTTAAAATACAAAAATTAGCTGGGCATGGTGGCGTTTGCCTGTAGTCCCAGCTGCTCAGGAGGGTGAGGCAGGAGAATTGCTTGAACCTGGGAGGTGGAGGTTGCAGTGAGCCGAGGTCGTGCTACTATACTCCAGCCTGGTGACAGAGCAAGACTCCATCTAAAAAAAAAAAAAAAAAACCACACAAATGCAAAATTGAAGTGTGGTTTCTTATGCTAGAACAACAAAGTTTTCTTTTTTAATTTTTTATTTTTCGAGAAAGGCTCCCACTCAGTCATCCAGGCTGGATGATCACAGCTGACTGCAGCCTCAGCCTCCCAGACTCAAGTGATCCTCCCACCTCAGCCTCCCTAGTAGCTGGAACCATAGACATTCACCACCACACTGAGATAACTGTTAAATTTTTTGTAGTGATGGGGTCTCACCTTGTTACCCAGGCTAGTCAATTATCTTGAAATATTGATTTGCTCTTAGTAAAATTGCAAGAGGTTTTGATTTTTAAATTTGAAATCTCCTTTGTAACAGCCATCTTCTAAATTGCAGTTTATATTACTGCCATATTTTGTCCTGAGATTCATTTAATTTCCATAGTTTTAGGTTAAACATGCTGTCTTTTTTATTCAGAGTGGTAATTTCATTTCTTGAGGTAGAGTTTTCCTCTAGAAGTTTCTCGGATTCATATCTCAGAAGTTCAACTTTGGCTGTGTCTCACTGCACACGATTTGAGGGCATGGATCATTGTCTTCAACTCTCTTTTCCCCTCTTGAAAAGGCATATATTTTGGCTCAGCTGAGATATTAACTTTTTCAGCTTTTTAGTAAGCTCTTGTGACTTTTTTTCCAGTTCTAACTCTGCTATTATGACCTGCTGCTAAAATGACTATCTCTAAGACCTAGAAAAGCAATGTTTTCCTCTAGGATAACTTGATGTTGTACCCTTAGCTTTTCTTTTTTTTTTCCTTTGAGACAGGGTCTTGCTTTATTGCCCAGGTTGGAGTGCAGTGGCACAATCGTTCACCAAAGCTTCAACCTCTCAGGCTCAAGTGATTCTCCAACCTCAGCCTCCCAAGTAGCTGGGGCTACAGGCAATGGCACATGCCCAGCTTACTTTTTTATACTCTGTAGAGATGGGATCTCTCTATATTGCCCAGACTAGTCTCAAACTCCTGGCCTCAAATGATCCTCCCACCTTGGCCTCTCAAAGTACTGGGGTTACAGGCATGAGCCACTGCATCCAACCAGCTTTTCTTGATGTGTCTGAATTGTTTCATATAACCAGGAAACTTTACATGCTTTTACTTTTTCTAAGAGCCATGTGTTCCCCTGCTAAATGGTGGTGGGCGCCTGTAATCTCTGCTACTCAGGAGGCTGAGGCAGGAGAATCGTTTGAACCTGGGAGGCGAAGGTTGCAGTGAGCCGAGATCACGCCACTGCACTCCAGTCTGGGCAACAGAGCAAGAATCCATCCCAGGAAATTTTTGTGGGCATAGAAACTCAGAATAACGCTGACCCAACACTTTGAGATGACAGCAAAAAACTACACAACAGACAAAATTCAGCTTCATAATGGAGTGCAGGCAGACTTAGCCTGAGAACCGGTCCCTTCCAACCTCCCTTTTGTGCAAAGGTGTTTAAAAGAGTTTTGACAATGACTCCTACTTGCCATTCACTTTTTCCATTGTGGGATGGGGCCAGCAACCTGGGACATGTCTATCCCAGCACCAAGGGACACCAAAACCCATCTACAGGGTGATTGACTAGTGACAGTTTTGGAGAAAAATCTTGATCAAAAGAAGGAATGTTTTGCTTGTGGGAACTAACAATAAAGTATAGTAAAGATACAAAACAAACAAACAAAAGAGGGAATGTGAAAATTAGCAGAATCAAAATGGAGTCACTTGTGTTAAAAAGGAAAAAACTAAAGCCTAAAACTAGAGTGAGGGTAGGCTGTGAAGAGAGCGTTCTCACTTATACGTCTGATAACAAAAGCTATCACAAAAGACTACCAAAAACACAGCCTTGCACAAAGGCCATTTTAGCCTTACACGAAAAATACTTCTGTGCAGACATCCACCCAGCAACAGCCTGTCCAACCTCCGACTGGCCTCATCCTTGTTATTGATCTTTGTAGCCAAGGATAATAATTTCAAAATCATTATGTAATCCTCCTCATTTCTCCTTTAAAAGCTTTTGTCTTCATTTTTACCTCGCTGGGTACACACACACAGTTTACTGCGGCATGCATATTCCCATTGCAATGCCCTATTCCCAAATAAATACATGCTTTTTCTTTTTGAGAGCCTCCCTCTGTTCTTTAGAATGACAAACTCAACAAAAATAAATAATAAAACATGTTCCTCTGTGCTGCGTTATATTCATAACTTTGGACTTTCATTCATCCTATGTCTTAGACTGTCATCTTTTTTTTTAGGTGCTGGGATCTATTTTTGTCATCATCAGCCAGGAAGATACAAGGCCTCTTCCAAGATGAAGACGAAACTATTGACAGATATTTTGTCAAGACCAAATTTTCCCTAAGAGCCCTGTCATAGATTGCTCCCTGGGCAGGATGCGGCCTCCTTCAGAGAGTGAAGAACACACCAAAAGATCCTATACTAAATTAATCATGAAGCTGCATGAACCAGGCTGGAATACAGTTACCAATCTGCTTTAAGTCTCCCACTTAGATGGCCCGAAGCCACCTGAACTGAAAGTTGGATGAAGCTCTGCTTTGAGTTCCATCGTGGAGCATCGTGTGGCCTAGGTCCTTAGCCAATGCCTGCTAAATATTAGCTTGAGTCGCAATAAAGAGAAAAGGTCCAAACTCTCCCCTTGGCTAATGATTTATTCATCAAACCAACATGTCTCAAACCTGTAATTCTAGTTTTGTTTTCTGAAAAGGTGTTTTTCAATTTGAAAGAGAAATAGCTGTAGGGAAGGAGAATAAGAACTTTCATGGAACACCCAGTATGTGTTGCGCACTTGGCATGTAAACTCACTTAGCCCTCACTCCAGCCCTGGGGAGGTGAGCAGTGGCTCTGCTTCACAGACGAGCACCCTGACACTCCAGGAAATCGGTCATCACCCAACACCCTTTAACTAGTGAAGGACGGAATCTGATTTGAACTCAGGTGTGCTTTTTTTCTCCAGGAAGCATACTTTCCTTTGCCAGCCTCAGCGATGAGAGTAACAGAGACAGAAAGATAAGAGAAAAGGAGTTGACTGCTCACTTACGAGGCTGTTGCTGGACTTTTTAGGTCAGTCACTGGAAGATTCTAGTGTGTCTTCTGAATTGCTGACCATAATTCATTCTCTTCCCTCTTTTGCCTGGTTTGTTATTTGATCCCAAGACTGTGCTATAAGTTTTGGGTTGATAAAAGAGAGCTAAGAGTCCATGAAGCACTCATACCTCCCATCGAATACCTGATTCCTACGACACCTGCTTCAAACATAATGGAGAAAATATTTGCAAGGAAGTTTCACGCAATGATTAAACTGCATTCCAAATATAATTTTCCTCTTGTGCCAGAGGAGATTAATTCACATGGACTCAAAAGAGCCTTGGGGACAGGTTTTTGGAAAACCAGACCCCGGCATTCCGGATGCTAAAATGCTGTCAGTAATACTAACAGTGCTTAGGTTTCCTATTTCCTCAGCCCTCTGGAAAGAGCTCCAGGGTTATTCGAGTTGGGATCAAATAAAGGGGGGATCATGATAAAAAGTGGGTGACACACCCCCATTCCTCACCTAGAGAACTTTCTTAGCCTTCCCATACACCTTCAGTAAAAAGCTCCCTTCAACTTAGATTTCAATGTGAAGATTTTGGTTCCACCATAACTGAATACTGGAATCGTTTTTATTGCAGACTGGGAGTCGACAGTTTACCTTCAGAGCGAGAATATGTATGGGTTCCTTAAAAACGTGCAGTAAAGCCAGGCAGCATGGCTCATGCCTGTAATCCCAGGGCTTTGAGAGGCCAAGGCAGGCGGATCACTTGAGGTTAGGAGCTTGAGACCAGCATGGCCAACATGGTGAAACCTGGTTTCTACTAAAAATACAAAAACTAGCTTGCCACGGTGGCGGGTGCCAGTAATCCCAGTTACTCAGGGGGCTGAGTCAGGAGAATCACTTGAACCTGGGAGGCAGAGGTTGCAGTAAGCTGAGATGGCACCGTTGCACTCCAGCCTGGACAACAGAGCAAGACTCCATCTCAAAAAAAAAAAAAAAAAAGCAACATGGGGTAGCATGAAAAACACAAAAATGCCTTTGGGATTCAGCATAATCTTCAGGCTATAAAAGCAACAGCAATGATGATGGGCGCTTTTTCCCCACAGAGCCTAGGATGCCTTTGAGAAAACCGACAAACCTGAAAACGTGATGAAGATAACATCTCTCAGTAAGTTGTTGTTTCTTCCTCTTTATTATTTGGGTCAAATAATTTTGGCATTTCATTTCAATTCCTTTCACTTTGTGAAGAAAAACAGTCATTCCAAGAAACCGATTCTAAGTCATTTCATTCTAACCGATATTTTCTTTTCATATCATGAATTCTCTTCTCAATGTTGTGTTTCCTAAAGGAATGAAGTAATTTTATTTGCTGTTGAGGTTATGGTCAAATACTTCCAAGTGACATGTTTCTTCCTCAAAATATGCATTTTTTTATCTACCTGATTGTAACACTTAAAATATCATGCATCAATCAGCGTCCCATCTAAAATAAGATTTGCTATTTTATTGTTAAAAGTGATCTTATCAATATCCCTCCAGGAATCACGCATGCTATTAACAATAGACAGCAAACATGATTTTTTTTTTTTTTTTTTTTTTTTTTTGAGATGGAGTTTCACTCTTGTTGCTCGGGCTGGAGTGCAATGGTGCTATCTTAGCTCACCGCAACCTCCACCTCTCAGGTTCAAGTGATTCTCCTGCCTCAGCCTCCTGAGTAGCTGGGATTACAGGCACACGACACCACACCTGGCTAATTTTGTATTTTTAGTAAAGACGGGGTTTATCCATGTTGGTCAGGCTGGTCTCAAACTCCCGACCCCAGGTGATCCACCTGCCTTGGCCTCCCAGAGTGTTGGGATTACAGGCGTGAGCCACCGCGCCTAGCCAAATTGATTTCTATAATTAGAATTTGATGAGGCTTATGTTTCAGATTAGGAAAGAGATGTGGTCAATTAAAGATTTCATTCCATTTTTATTGCAAACGAAGATGAAAAAGGAACAACTATTTCTACTGGATTCTACTTGAAGGAATTCAAAGTTCACTACTGGCAGTTTCACATTTGGCAAAGGTGTGAGGTGTTTCTGCAGAGGTGCTGACCTCCTCGAACTGCAAAGGCCTAGCTGTCTGAGTGAGCGGTGCTGGCCTGGGGCAGAGTGATGGTCTGTCCACTTGTCTGTGAAGTCTCAGGGCTGGGGTTCTGTCAGAAACTCATGCTGAAAACTACTTTTCCTCATCAGATTCGAAGTTGAGAAGATGTGTCATCCAATATAAATGATGACTAAGGCCACTCCCAGCTGTGACAGTGCGCAACTCTAATAGTGTGAGCCAGCTCCCAGAGCCCTGGGGCTCTTCTTGACATTTCCTTCCATCAAGAACTCCGCACACATGTATTTGCCACGTGGTGTTCTTCACACATGTGACCTGCCACAATCTTCCATACAGCCTGTAACTCTTTGTTGTTATTGTTTTTGGGGTTATTTTTATTTTTTAATCAAGCATGATTATTGTTTTTGTTTTTGAGACAGGGTTTCACTCTGTTGCCCAGGCTGCAGTGAAGTGGCATGATCTTGGCTCCCAAGGAACAGGTGATCCTCCTGCTGCAGCCTCCTAAGTAGCTGGGATTATAGGTATGCACCACCACACCCAGCTAATTTTTGTATTTTTGGTAAAGACGGGGTTTCACCATGTTGACCAAGCTAGTCTTGAACTCCTGACCTCAAATGATCCACCCACCTTGGCCTCCCAAAGTGCTGGGATTACAGGTATGAGCCACCGCGCTGGCCTTTTTGGATTTTTTTAAGCAGGGTCTCATTCTCATCACTCAGGCTGGAGTGTGGTGATGTGACCACGGCTCACTGCAGCCCCGACTTCCTGGAATCAGGTGATCCTCCCATCTCAGCCTTCCAAGTAGCTGGGACTAAAGGCGTGTGCCACCATGCCCAGCTCATTTTTGTATTTTTTGTAGAGACACAGTTTCACCATGTTGGCCAGGCTGATCTCGAACTTCTGGGCTCAAGCGACCTCAGCCTCCCAATGTACTGGGATTACAGGCATGAACCACTGTGCCAGGCCTGTATGTAACTTCATTTTTGGCAGGTACCTTCATCTTACCAGGCCCTAATTTCCTCCTCTGCAAATGAGGGAAATGATGTATAACTTGTTAAAAGCTCTTCTTCCATCCCTGTTATATTCAAAACATTCAGAGAAAGAGAATGTTAAAAATCAATGCCTCCAAAGAAACTCTAACCTTTTCTTCATTGAGAGCAAAGGTGTGCCTGGCAATCATTTATTGTTTGCCTCAGGATTTTGTGAACTTTCTTTAAACATACACCTACCATATGATCCAGCCATTCTACTCCTATTTACTCAAGAAAAATAAAAATACACATCCACACGAAGACTTGCACATGAATCTTTATTCATAATAGGCCCTAGAAACAACCCAAATGCCCTCCAAGGGGTAAATGGATAAATAAAACATAGTACATCCATACAATGGGTTACTATTTAGCAATGAAAAGAAACACATGTTGGTGCAAGCAACATGAACAGATCTCATTACGCTGAGTGGAAGAAGCCAGACACAAAAGGACATACTGTTTGATTCTATTTATGTAAAACTCTAGAGACTCAAACTGATCTATGTAGTGACAAAAAGCAGGTTGGTGGTTGCCGTAGAAGGGGATAGAAGACAGGACTGCAGAAAAGCACAGGAATCTTTTGGTGGCAATGGCAGTGTTGTAATCTTGGTGGCGATGGTAGTTTCATGGTGTATACAATGGTCCAGACTCATCCAGTTGTGTACTTTAAGTCAATACAATTTGTATGTAACTTATGTCTCAATAAAGTTACTAGGGGGATCTTTTTTGTAAGCTGCTGACTGTTGAATCTGGGGCTAGGAGAAAGGTGTCATGGGCAGCTGAGAAGTTGTGTGGAACCATGTCATCCAAAAAGCATTGATGAACCCCCGCTTGATGAGTCAGTGTTTGTTGTTGTTGTTGTTGTTTTGTTTTGTTTTGTTTGAGACGGAGTCTCGCTCTGTCCCCCAGGCTGGAGTGCAGTGGCATGATCTGGGCTCACTGCAAGCTCTGCCTCGTGGGTTCAGGCCATTCTCTTGCCTCAGCCTCCTGAGTAGCTGGGACTATAGGAGCCCACCACCAAGCCCGGCTAGTTTTTTTTTTTTTTTTTTTTTTTTTGTATTTTTAGTAGAGACGGGGTTTCACTGTGTTAGCTAGGATGGTCTCGATCTCCTGACCTTGTGATCCATCCCCCTCGGCCTTCCACAGTGCTGGGATTATAGGCGTGAGCCACCGTGCCCGGCCCAGGCCAGTGTTTAAGAGTGATGTGAAACATTGTGGAAAGCCCTTTGGTTTCTGGGAAGCCTATGTGGATTTGTAGGAAAGGAGTTTATCTTATGATTTGGGGTAAAGCCCCTGAGCAAAGAACTAGCTGGGGACTGAACAGGGTCTTGGGCTTGTGGAGCCCTTCTCTTTCTCCAGTCCCCTGTGCACCCCTGAGTGCCAGCTGCCGGCGGCAGGCAGCCTCTGGGTTTAGCATGTCAGGCCCCTAGAGACCTATTTCTTCCTGCACCCTGCCCTGCAGTGCTGTGACTTCCGCAGGGGTAGATTCCATTCTACTTCTTCAACGTCATATTCAGAAACTAGAAGGCTGGGAGCATGTTCTTGTTTTATTGCCCATTGGAGTAACCTAGTTCAGTCGGAGTGGCTCAAAGAATCATAGGTTGTGGTTTTTGGAAGAAATCTCAGAGAGTCTACTATGCGACCTCCTCACGTCCTGAAGGGGGAAACTGAGGCCCCGAGAAGTAAAGTGACTGGCCTCAGCTCACACAGGATGAAAAGCCCTCCAGGAGTTGCCCCTTCACCATGCTCTGTCCACAACAGGCTGAAAAAGTGCAAGTCAAAATCTTTCACTGTCTAAACCCAGATCCTAAGCTGCATAGCTTGCTGCATTTGTGCAAAACAGAAGCTGGAAAATGGCAGGCTTCTAGCTGAGAGAAAGACACCAAAGTCTCAGACGTGCTGTGAGGACGCGTGAGGGTCAAGCTTAGCATGTGAGTGAATGAGAGGCATTTATGATTATTGCGGAACTTGGCAGCAATTATAAAAGCCTGCTCCACAGTGGAAGTGACCATGTTAAATTTCCATTCTTATTTGCATTTGCAAAAATAGAATAAAATTATTTCTTGGGTGGAAACATTTTCTGTGACTGAGCAGTGCTTCTAACTCATTGCTGCTCCTTTTACTTTTCATAGATTTTTTTCCCCATGATGGCTGTTGAAGTAGGAGATACTTTATACAGAGAGAACATTCATCACAGCACATTCTGGATCGACATTGAATCAGATTCTTCCAGTGCCAGGGAGTAACCTAGGCCTTTCTGGAAACTGCACTAACACTCAGTCCAACAAGGCTTGAATTTTCAAAGTGCAGTTTAGCAGGCTGAGGTCTTAGTGGTGTTCCTAACCCTCTCCACTCACCTGGCTCTATAATACCTGGGCAGGAGTGCTGAGTTCCCAGGGCAGAGACACTCCCCTGGCAGGTCATGATGTTCTCTCCCGGTGAAAGCCACACAGTGAGCCGGTGCTGGTCCAGGGGAGGCAGAAATGACAGTTGTGTAAGTGAGCAGTGGGCTCCGCCCTGGGGTTGACCTACTGTGCTGGTAACATGTTTTGCTCTTCACACAGATTTCCCGGAAATCAGTTGCAGAGTTTGGCAGAAGACTTCAGGTTGTAAGAGAGTCAACCCCACACAAAAGCGGCACCAGCCTTTCCTAATCCTCTGGGGGGACTCCTAGGTTCCTGAGGGACAGCACTTCCGCAGGTGCTGCAGGGCTGAGGCCACAGCCTCTTCCCAGTGGATCCCTCTTTGCTTTCTGTGCCACATTGTCCTCTCCTGATGGCCCGGCCGTGTTGTGGCTGCAGCAGATACCTCTTGCGTTTCAGCCATGGGGAGTGCCTTGCATGGTTCTCACACAGGTGTCCAGCACTTCCCACCTTACTGAGCATGGTGAGGGCAGAGGCCTGGCCTTTGCAGCTTGTCTCTATCACCTAGCATTGTAGATGCATGTACCCTGCCATATTGTGGGGGCTGAATGAATCCTGTTGAATGATTAAATTACTTGTTGAGCAAATGGATAATAAAATTACTGATCTGGCCGGGTGCGGTGGCTCACACCTGTAATCCCAGCACTTTGGGAGGCCGAGGCAGGCAGATCACGAGGTCAGGAGTTAGAGCCCAGCCTGTCCTATATGGTGAAACCCCGTCTTTACTAAAAATACAAAATTTAGCCAGGGGTGGTGGCATATGCGCCTGTAATCCCAGCTACTCAGGAGGCTGAGGCAGGAGAATCACTTGACCCCAGGAGGCTGAGGTTGCAATGAGGTGAGATTGTATCACTGCACTCCAACCTGGGCAACAGAGCAAGACTCTTATCTCAAAAAATAAAATAAATAAAAATAAAATTGCTGACCTTGAATGAGAACTATTCAGGACACTGCACTAGTGATGCAAGAAACTACTGAATATACAGTGGGAAAAGAACTGAGGCCGGGCGCGGTGGCTCAAGCCTGTAATCCCAGCACTTTGGGAGGCCGAGACGGGCGGATCACGAGGTCAGGAGATCGAGACCATCCTGGCTAACACTGTGAAACCCCGTCTCTACTAAAAAATACAAAAAACTAGCCGGGCGAGGTGGCGGCGCCTGTAGTCCCAGCTACTCGGGAGGTTGAGGCGGGAGAATGGTGTAAACCCGGGAGGCGGAGCTTGCAGTGAGCTGAGATCCGGCCACTGCACTCCAGCCTGGGTGACAGAGCGAGACTCCGTCTCAAAAAAAAAAAAAAAAAAAAAAAAAAGAACTGAAACTTTTTCTAGAAAATCAATGACCAGAATAGATCTATGGTTATTTTCATATGTACTGTGTAATTATGGAGAACTGAGGCAGATACTTGGGGGAAAAAAAGTCATATCCTTCCTCATCTCTTATAATCCCTTGAATTTAAATCTTCCCCATCATTGAGGTCAAAGGTGTTTAGGCACCAGAATTCCTGAATTCGAAATTTTCTTTTCCATTTTCTTTTTATTTTCTTCTTTCTTTTTTAAGAGACAGGGTCTTGCTTGGTCACCCAGGCTGGAGTGCAGTGGCATGATCATAGTTCACTGTAGCCTAGAATTCCTGGGTTCAAGTGATCCTCCCATCTCAGCCTCCTGAGTAGCTGGGATGATGGGTACATACCATTTTTTGCGGAGATGGGGCCTTGCTATGTTGCCCTGGCTGGTCTCCAACTCTTGGCCTCAAACGATCCTCCTGCATTGGCCTTCCATAATGCTGAGATTACAGGCATGGGCCACCACTCCCAGCCCTCCATTTTCTTTATTATTTATAAATGTGAGACAGGCATGGTGGCTCACCCCTATAATTCCAGCACTTTGGGAGACTGAGATGGGCAGATCCCTTGAGGTCAGGAGTTTGAGACCAGCCTAGCCCAGCATGGCAAAACCTTGCCTCCACTAAAAAATACACAAATTAAGCTGGGCACAGCGGCTCATGCCTGTAATCCCAGCAGTTTGGGAGGCTGAGGTGGGTGGATCACCTGAGGTCAGGAGTTCCAGACCAACCTGGCCGATATGGTGAAACCCTATCTTTACTAAAAATACAAAAATTAGCTGGACACGGTGGCACATGCCTGTAATCCCAGCTACTCAGGAGGCTGAGGCAGAAGAATCACTCGAACCAGGGAGGCAGAGGTTGCAGTTAGCTGAGATCACACCATTGCACTCCAGCCTGGATGACAAGAGTGAAATTCCATCTAAAAAAAAATATACAAAATACAAAAATTAGCCAGGTGTGGTGGCATGCACCTGTAATCCCAGCTACTTGGAAGGCTGAGGCACAAGAATCGCTTGAACCTGGGAGGTGGAGGTTGCAGTGAGCTGAGATCGCACCACTGCACTCCAGCCTGGGAGACAGTGAGACTCTGTCTCAAAACAAACAAACATATATATATACACATATATAAAAATATATACACACACATATATATATATGGTCTTTACCTCAGAAACAGGAATACAATTGCTATTTCAAGCTACTTTTACTATTTATTTTTTAAATCATCATAGAAGCATGTCCTAATGGCTCTTACCTTTAAAAAAAAAAACCCTCCTCGAGATCAGGCATTTGCTGTTCTGCAATATTTGCTGTTCTGCAGCCTCCGCTGGTGATACAGAGGCAAACAGCGTCTGGAGTGGACCTCCAGCAAACTCCAACAGGCCTGCAGCCGAGGGAACTGACTCTGAGAAGGAAAACTAACAAACAGAAAGGAATAGCATCAACATCAACTAAAAGGACATCCACACCAAAACCCCATCTGTAGGTCACCCGCATCAAAGACCAAAGGTAGATAAAACCCCAAAGATGGGGAGAAACTGAGCAAAAAAGCTGAAAGTTCTAAAAACCAGAGCGCCTCTTCTCCTCCAAAGGATTGCAGCTCCTTGCCAGCAACCAAACAAAGCTAGATGGAGAATGACTTCGACGAGTTGACAGAAGTAGACTTCAGAAGGTCGGTAATAAGAAACTTCTCCAAGCTAAAGGAGGATGTTCGAACCCATTGCAAGGAAGCTAAAAACCTTGAAAAGAGATGAGATGAATGGCTAACTAGAATAAATAGTGTAGAGACAACCTTAAATGACCTGTTGGAGCTGAAAACCATGGCACAAGGACTGCGTGACACGTGCACAAGCTACAATAGCCGATTCAATCAAGTGGAAGAAAGGGTATCCGTGATTGAAGATCAAATAATGAAATAAAGCAAGAGGAGAAGTTTAGAGAAAAAAGAGTAAAAAGAAACGAACAAAGCCTCCAAAAAATATGGGACTATGTGAAAAGACCAAATCTACGTCGATTGGTGTACTTGAAAGTGACACAGAGAATGGAACCAAGTTGGAAAACACTCTTCAGGATATTATCCAGGAGAACTTCCCCAACCTAACAAGGCAGGCCAACATTCAAATTCAGGAAATACAGAGAACACCACAAAGATACTCCTTGAGAAGAGCAACCCCAAGACACATAATTGTCAGATTCACCAAGGTTGAAATGAAGGAAAAAATGTGAAGGGCAGCCAGAGAGAAAGGTCAAGTTACCCACAAAGGGAAGCCCATCAGACTAACAGCGAATCTCTTGGCAGAAACTCTACAAGCCAGAAGAGAGTGGGGGCCAATATTCAACATTCTTTTTTTTTTTTATATATATATATGCCAGCAGTACATATTTATTATTATTCATGAATGGTGAAAAGACTTACAAGGCCCATTATTATGAGTATAACCACACATACGAAATATCACTTAGCGGCGACATGGGATGAAAAGGACAGTTATATATTTATATTAAAAAAATACACATTTGCATTCAATGTTTACCTAGGAAAAAAATACATGTACACACGCTCTTTCAAGTGCTCCCCATAAACTGCTATAAAAGCAGGAAGCATCAAGCTGTAGAAGTTCCAATATACATAACATGTTGAAATATCTTAAGCATAAAAACTGTACATAACTTGCAAAAATAAAGTTCCTTTCTTCAAACATTTTGATCTGAGTTCAAGCAAAGCAAATAATGAACACCAATGATTTCTATACCATTTCACACAATTTAAAATAATGAACATGAAAAGGTCAACAGCTTCAAAAATCCTGAAAATATGGAGGTTATGAGAATGAACAATGCATTTCATCTGAAAAGTCTACAGCAGATCTGCTTCATCCTGGCTCTCAAATATTTAAGGATCTAATTTACTATACTCAAACTCCAAGTTTAGCCAGTACAAACAAAATGATAAAAAGAAAAATTACTGCAAACAGGGCAACATTGCCCTTTAGTTTCTTTAGACAATTTCACTAGTGCAAGAGCATCATTTACCTGAAAGATCCTAAGAGTCACAATTAAAGTACTCATACAAAACTATTTCCTTTATTCTTTAAAAAGTGCCACATGCTACACTTTTCATTAAAAAAAAAAAAAAAAAAAAAAAAAACTCAAATAAACTAATGAAAGACCATTTGTCTCCATCTCTTGTCAATGAGGAAAGGCCAAAGTGATTCTTTAATTCCAATTCGAAGTGGTGTTCGTTGGCCAGTGCCCAAGGTCTCCAATTTGGAGCAGTCAAGCTGAGCATTTCTTGGACGCTGTGCTCCTAGGACAGGGCTGTCAGTAATAGGTCTTAAATGACTGCTAGGGAGGTTGAAGGCATCTGCAATTGCACACGCCATTTCATACTTAGTCATCTGTTCATTGCCAGACCAGTGAAAGGTTCCCTTAATTGATGGATCCAGCATTCTCTTCTCTGCTAGCTGCTGGCACACAGTGGCCACCTCTTTGATATGTGTGAGGAACCTCTGCTGCTGGTGATCCATGTTTGCTGACTTGTTGCTGAACTGCACTTTATCAAACATAACAGTCACAGCACATTCTTCGAGCTTTTCAACTTCCCCATACAGAATAGGAATCCTCAAAACAGCAGCTCCTAAAGTGTTCTCCAGGACAACCTTTTCTCCATCTAATTTTGTTTTGCCGTACAAATTTAGGGGAGCTGGTATGTCTTCCTCTCTGTAAGGTGGATTTTTTCCATCAAATACATAATCTGAGCTAATGTAGATGAGAAATGCCCCAACAGCAGCTGCTTCCTTTGCCAAATTCCCAGAAGCATCCACATTAAGTTGAGAGGCAGCATCTGGCTGATTTTCTACAACGTCTGGTCTTCTCTCTGCTGCACAATGCACTATAACATGGGGCTGAAAATCATGAATGATGTGATGAACTGCATTAGAATCCACAGATTAACCTGTTCAAATTTTGGTCTTGCTCTTCTAAAACCACAGCCAACAGCATGCCAATTATTCTGCTGAAATTCTTTGTGTACAGCTCTGCCAAGAAGCCCAGTGGCACCAGTAACCAGAACCCTCCTATTAGAGATGTTAACTTCCTCCTCCACCAGCCGGCAGCCCCCGGGAACAAAGTGTATAGAGAGCTCTTTCTCCCGCCTCACCATGCCCGCTGTCTTCACGCCGCAGCCTCACTGGCCACCACCTCCTCCAACCCAGGATCGATGCAGGCCTCCTCAACATTCTTAAAGGAAAGAATTTTCAACCCAGAATTTCATATCCAGCCAAACTAAGCTTCATAAGTGAAGGAGAAATAAAATCCTTTACAGACAAGCAAATGTTGAGAGATTTTGTCACCACCAGGCCTGCCTTTCAAGAGCTCCTGAAGGAAGCACTAAACCTGGGAAGGAACAACCAGTACCAGCCACTGCAAAAACATGTCAAATTGTAAAGACCATCGATTCTAGGAAGAAACTGCATCAACTAATGAGCAAAATAACCAGCTAACATCATAATGACAGGATCAAATTCACACATAACAATATTAACCTTAAATGTAAATGGGCTAAATGCATCAAGTAAAAGCCACAGACTGGCAAGTTGGATAAAGAGTCAAGACCCATCAGTGTGCTGTATTCAGGAGACCCATCTCATATGCAGATACATACAGGCTCAAAATAAAGGGATGGAGGAAGATCTACCAAGCAAATGGAAAACAAAAAAAAAGCAGGGGTTGCAATCCTAGTCTCTGATAAAACAGACTTTAAACCAACAAAGATCAGAAGAGACAAAGAAGGCCATTACTTAATGGTAAAGGGATCAATTCAACAAGAAGAGCTAACTGTCCTAAATATATATACACCCAATACAGGAGCACCTAGATTCATAAGGCAAGTCCTTAGAGACCTACAAAGAGACTTAGACTCCCACACAATAATAATGGGAGACTTTAACACTCCACTGTCAAAATTAGACAGATAATGAGACAGAAGGTTAACAAGGATATCCAGGACTTGAACTCAGCTCTGCACCAAGCACACCTAATAGGCATCTATTAGGAACTTTCCACCCCAAATCAACAGAATATACATTCTTCTGAGCACCACATCACACTTATTCCAAAATTGACCACACAGTTCCAAGTAAAGCACTCCTCAGCAAATGTAAAAGACCAGAAATCAGAACAAACTGCCTCTCAGACCACAGTGCAATCAAATTAGAACTCAGGATTAAGAAACTCACTCAAAACCACACAACTACATGGAAATTGTACAGCCTGCTCCTGAATGACTACTGGATAAATAATGAAATGAAGGCAGAAATAAAGATGTTCTTTGAAACCAATGAGAACAAAGACACAATGTACCAGAATCTCTGGGACACATTTAAAGCAGTATGTAGTGGGAAATATATAGCACTAAATGCCCACAAGAGGAAGCAGGAAAGATCCAAAATCGACAGCCTAACATCACAATTAAAAGAACAGGAGAAGCAAGAGCAAACAAATTCAGAAGCTAGCAGAAGGCAAGAAATAACTAAGATCAGAGGAGAACTGAAGGAGATAGAGACACAAAAAACCCTTCAAAAAATCAATGAATCCAGGAGCTGGTTTTTTGAAAAGATCAACAAAATTGATAGACCACTAGCAAGATTAATAAAGAAGAAAAGAGAGAAGAATGAAATAGATGCAATAAAAACTGATAAAAAGGATATCACCACCGATCCCACAGAAATACAAACTACCATCAGAGAATACTGTAAACACCTCTACACAAATAAACTAGAAAATCTAGAAGAAATAGATAAATTCCTGGACACGTACACCCTTGCAAGACTAAGCCACAAAGAAGTTAAACCTCTGAATACACCAATAACAGGCTCTGAAATTGAGGCAATAATTAATAGCCTAGCAACCAAAAAAAGTCCAGGACCAGATGGATTCACAGCCAAATTCTACCAGAGGTACAAAGAGAAGCTGGTACTATTCCTTCTGAAACTATTCCAATCCATAGGAAAAGAGGGACTCCTCCCTGCCTCATTTTATGAGGCCAGCATCATCTGGATATCAAAGTCTGGCAGAGACAAAAAAAAAGAGAATTTTAGACCAATATCCCTGATGAACATCGATGCAAAAATCCTCAATAAAATACTGGGAAACTGAATCCAGCATCACATCAAAAAGCTTATCCACCACAATCAAGTCAACTTTCTCTCTGGGATGCAAGTCTCGTTCAATATATGCAAATCAATAAACGTAATCCATCACATTAACAGAACCAGTGAAAAAACATACGATTATCTCAACAGATGCAGAAAAGACCTTCAATAAAATTCAACATCCCTTCATGCTAAAAACTCAATAAACTAGGTATTGATGGAACACATCTCAAAATAATAACTATTGATGACAAACCCACAGCCAATATCATACTGAATGGGCAAAAACTGGAAGCATTCCCTTTGTAAGCTGGCACAAGACAGGGGTGCCCTCTCTCACCACTCCTATTCAACAAAGTGTTGGAAGTTCTGGCCAGGACAATCAGGCAAGAGAAGGAAATAAAGGGTATTCAGGAAAAGGGGAAGTCAAATTGTCCCTGTTTGCAGATGACATGACTGTATATTTAGAAAACCCCATCATCTCAGCCCTAAATTTCCTTAAGCTGATAAGCAACTTCAGCAAAGTCTCATAAGCAACTTCAGCAAAGTCTCAGGATACAAAATCAATGTGCAAAAATCACAAGCATTCCTGTATACCAGTAACAGACAGAGAGCCAAATCATGAGTGAACTTCCATTCACAACTGCTACAAAGAGAATAAAATACCTAGGAATCCAACTTACAAGGGATGTGAAGGACCTCTTCAAGGAGAACTACAAACCACTGCTCAACAAAATAAAAGAGGACACAAACAAATGAAAGAACATTCCATGCTCATGGATAGGAAGAATCAATATCGTGAAAATGGCCATACTGCCCAAGGTAATTCATAGATTCAGTGCCATCCCCATCAAGCTACCAACGACTTTCTTCACAGAATTGGAAAAAACTACTTCAAAGTTCATATGGAACCAAAAAAGAGCCCTCATTGCCAAGACAATCCTAAGCCAAAAGAACAAAGCTGGAGACATCACGCTACCCGACTTCAAACTATACTACAAGGCTACAGTAACCAAAACAGCATGGTACTGGTACCAAACAGATATATAGACCAATGGAGCAGAACAGAGGCCTCAGAAATAACACCACACATCTACAACCATCTGATCTTTGAAAAACCTGACAGAAAGAAGAAATGGGGAAAGGATTCCCTATTTCATAAATGGTGCTGGGAAAACTGGCTAGGCATATGTGGAAAGCTGAAACTGGATCCTTTCCTTACACTTTATACAAAATTTAATTCAAGATAGATTAAATACTTAAATGTTAGACCTAAAACCATAAAAACTCTAGAAGAAAACAGGAAATACCATTCAGGACATAGGCATGGGCAAGGACTTCATGACTGAAACACCAAAAGCAATGGCAACAAAAGCTGAAATAGACAAATGGGATCTAATTAAACCAAAGAGTTTCTGCACAGAAAAAAAAAAAACTACCATCAGAGTGAACAGGCAATATACAGAATGGGAGAAAATTTTTGCAGTCTACCCATCTGACAAAGGGCTAATATCCAGAATCTACAAAGAACTTAAACAAATTTACAAGAAAAAATCAACCCCATCAAAAAGTGGGCAAAGGATATGAACAGACATTTCTCAAAAGAAGACATTTATGCAGCCAACAAACACATTAAAAAATACTCATCATCACTAGTCATCAGAGAAATGCAAATCAAAAGCACAGTGAGATACCATCTCACACCAGTTAGAATGGCGGTCATTAAAAAGTCAGGAAACAACAGATGCTGGAGAGGATGTGGAGAAATAGGAATGCTTTCACACTGTTGGTGGGAGTGTAAATTAGTTCAACCATTGTGGAAGACAGTGTGGCGATTCCTCAAGGATCTAGAACTAGAAATACCATTTGACCCAGCCATCCCATTACTGGGTATATACCCGAAGGATTATAAATCATGCTACTATAAAGACACATGCACATATGTTTATTGTGTCACTATTTACAATAGCAAAAACTTGGAACTAACCCAAATATCCATCAATGATAGACTGGATTAAGAAAATGTGATACATATACACCATGGAATACTATGCAGCCATAAAAAAGGATGAGTTCATGTCCTTTGCAGGGACATGGATGAAACTGGAAACTATCATTCTGAGCAAACTATCACAAGGACAGAAAACCAAACACCACATGTTCTCACTCATAGGTGGGAATTGAACAATGAGAACACTTGGACACAGGGCGGGGAACATCACACACAGGGGCCTGTCATGGGTTGGGGGCAGGGGGAGGGATAGCATTAGGAGAAATACCTAATGTAAATGATGAATTAATGGGTGCAGCAAACCAACATGGCATATGTATACATATGTAACAAACCTGCATGTTGTGTACATGTACCCTAGAACTTAAAGTATAATAAAGAAAAAAAAAAAAGAAAAAAATCCTCCTCGAATCACTTGAACCCAGGAGGCAGAGGTTGCGGTGAGCCAAGATTACACCATTGAACTCCAGCCTGGGCAACAAGAGCAAAACTCCGTCTCAAGAATAAATTAAAAAAAAAAAAAAAATCCTATGGCCAGGTGCAGTGACTCACAGCTGTAATCCCAGCACTTTGGGAGGCGGAGGCAGGTGGATCATGAGGTCAGGAGATTGAGACCATCCTGGCTAACACGGTGAAACTCCATCTCTACTAAAAATACAAAAAATTAGCTGGGCGTGGTGGTGGGCACCTGTAGTCTCAGCTACTCGGGAGGCTGAGGCAGGAGAATGGTGTGAACCCGGGAGGCGGACCTTGCAGTGAGCCAAGATTGTACCACTGTACTCCAGCCTGGGCGACAGAGCAAGACTCCATCAAAAAAAAAAAAAAAATCCTTCTCGTAGCTGTCAGTTGATTTTCTTTCTCGCTGTAAAACTTGTGTGTGCTCACACATTGTCTCTGCTTCCTTTCCATTCGCTCACCAGACTTCCCCCTGGATTCAGCCCCACTACTCTGCCAAAATTGCTCTCACCAAGTTACCCAGTGACCTCCAAGTTGTCCACTCCAGGAACACTCCTGAGTCCTCATCTTCCTGGAATGCTCCTCATGACCATCAGGGAATCTTCTGCTGCCTGTGAAAGGAAGCCCAACTCCAACTGCTGCAAGCAGAACTGTGAGTTTCTCAAATCATTTCTTTAATAATTCTCTCCCCTCTATTTTCCTCTCCCTGGGGCAGTAATCGGATGTGGGTTTGGGAACTCATCCTCTGGTGGTCTTTTCTATTGTTCAGTTCTTTGGTTGCTTATTCAGCTTTAGGAGTTTCTTGCTCTACTTTTAAACTTTGTGTTGAATTTGTAATTTTAGCTCTCATAGTTTTAGTTTCTAAGTGTGGTTCCTTGTTCTCAGAATATTCCTTTTTATTGCAACACATTCTTGTTTCATAGATACAGTATCTCACCTTATTTTTTTCTGATTAAAAAGTAATTTTAATTAAACTTTTTTTTTCCTAGTTTCTGCATGTCTTTGTTTTCTCAGAATTGCTTTCTTCAGTCTGTTTGTGTCCATGGTATGGACACTTTCTGAAAATGCTGCTGTGACTCTAAGTGGTCTGTTTCTGTTCTACAGTGAGATACTGGAGCTCTGGGGTGAGGACACTGGCTGACTGGTGGCTTTGGGGATCAACATCTTCAGGGAGATTGGGTGGGATGCCAGCTATGTCATATGGCAAACCTTCCCCTCACCCCCAACACAAACAACATACGGAGGTCTCTTCTGGGGCCATTTAGTTTTTCCAGGGAGGGGCTTCCAGACCCACTGGGTGGTGTGTGCTTGGCTGACTGCCCTCCGAGAACCAGGCAGGAGAAGGCAGCCAGGAGTCTCATGGCTCTGGCAGCCAACTTTATTAATAACGGAGTCCTCCAGTGTTTCGTGTTACTTTCGACCTCCTCTTGTTCCTGCTGGTTGAGTCCAGATCTTCTCTGGCTCATTTGGTCCAGAAAATGAACTCTAGTATCTTGCAGTGGGAAGGGAGGGCATGGAAGAGGGGAAGGGGCTAACTGCTGTTGCTTTAAACTTTCCACCAGTCCCTTTTTTCAACTTTTTCCTTCGACCCCACCTTCCAAAGAACACAGTGCCTCTGAGTGCTGGGCTGTAGAGCTGCACTGCAGACCCTCAGGTCAGCCGCCTCCAGTCGGCTCAATCATTTCCCCTTCGTGCATCTTTCAAGCATTTGTTGGCATTTCTCATCCGTCACTTTCTCGCCTTTGTTCTTTATCTCTCTGCTGCCATGTTAGGGCCTGAGGAGAATCAAGGAAGTCATGTTTCAATTCACCGCATTTAACTCCGAGTTCTTTTGTGTTCATTATATTTTTAGAATAGTTTGATTCCTTTTTTTTTTTTTTTTTTAACAGAGATGGAGTCTCGCCATGTTGCCCAGGCTGGTCTCGAACTCCTGGACTCAGGTGATCTACCTCAAGCCTCTGGAAGTGCTGGGATCACAGGTGAGAACCATTGGTGATTGTTTAGGATCCAGTTCCACAGAAAGTCAGTCAGAAAATAGAAATTCCACATTCTTCAATTGCACCCAGTTCTACAAAGAGCAGACATGAAGGTAGGGATACTTCTCTGTTTTTATTGTTGACTTAAAGTGCTCCCTATTGAATAACATTCATTTTGTGACATGTGAATGAAGCAATTCCCATTTCTCTTATATAAGGACATGTAGATGATTACTGATGCTTTTTCAGATCTGTCCAGGAGCATCTATTTTAGCCTCAGAGGTTTTTGCTTCTAAATTACTCAGATCTTTGTAGTCCTTTGTGAATAATTTTGGCATCACATCTTCAGGAGAACAATAATAGCCGACACTTATATAATGTGCCAGGCACTCTTCTATGCACTTTAAATATACTCACTTAACCCATACAGCAACCATGAGGCAGATCTCATTACTGCCTTCAATTTACAGATGAATGAGAAGCAGAGAAGTGACTTGCCCAGCCTCACACAGCTAGTAGGCAGCACCAGAACCCTTGCTCTTAACCACTGTGCTATTTTGAAGCAGCTTTTTTCAAATTAACTTTAAAAAATGCACACCCACTTCTTAAAGGAGAACATTTAAAATGTTAATACCTAGAGCAGGAGACTTTACAAAACACACACACACACAAAGCCAATTAAAGGGAGCAGAGAACTGTGTAACCCAGAAGTCTGAGAGGAGTTGGCTTTTCCATTGGAGCACTAAATTTAGCTCATAATTCTTGCCAGCTAATAAAAAAAAAGTGAAGCATGTTAGATTATATGGTTCTCATTGTTTTGTAGAGTAAGAACACTAATTATTTTGTGGAGAAAAAACTTTTTGGCAACTGAATTCTAGAAGTAATTGCTAGAATTTTAATAAAAAGCCCGGTGTTAGACGTTTTAAAAAACTTTTTATATTGTGAAATGTCATACTTTAGAAAAATGTGTAAACATCAATGTACAGGTTACTGGATTATTGTAAATTAAACCTTACAACCGGCCAGGCGCAGTGGTTCACGCCTGTAATCCTAGCTCTTTGGAGGCCGAGGTGGGTGGATCACGAGGTCAGGTGTTCGAGACCAGCCTGGCCAACATAGAGAAACCCGACTCCACTAACAATACAAAAAGTTAGCTGGGCGTGGTGGCAGGTGCCTGTAATCCCAGCTACTTGGGAGGCTGAGGCAGGAGAACTGCTTGAACCTGGGAGGTGGAGGTTGCGGTGAGCCAAGATCATACCACTGCATTCCAGCCTGGGCGACAGTGCGAGACTCCGTCTCAAAACAAAACAAAACACCTCACCACCACCCTGGCTCAGACGTAGAAACGTGACAGCCCCACAGCAGTCCTTGGTGCATCTCAGTCATAAAGCTCTCCTCTCCTGCAAAGGTGACCACTATTCTGATTTATTGTCATCACCCCCTTGCTTTTCTTTATAGTTTTATTGCCTGAATAATACCCCTAAAACACTACAGTTTAGTTTTGCCTATTTTGAAACTTTACATGACTAGAATCATATTTTATATATTCTCTTCAGCTCCTTTTGCTCAACTTTTTATCAGTGAGATTCATCCAAATTGTGGCATGTAGCTGTATTCGTCTTGCTCTATCTTACTCCATTGCATGACTCGATTACATTTTAGGAATATACCTCAATTTGCCCATTCACCTGTTGATGGACATTTGGGTTATTTTCAGGTATTGGCTATTAAGAATCATGCTGTTATAAACATTCTTGCCTATGTCTCCCAGTTCAGACATCCACGTATTTCAGCTGCATAAGGATGTGTTGGGCCACAGAGTGAGCGTATATTGAACTTTTGTAGATAATGCCTACCAGCTTTCCAAATAGTTGTTCCACTGTACATGACCATCAGTAGTATATGAACGTTGTTTTCCAAATACTTGCCCATACTTAAAATTGTCAATTTAAAAAATTTTAACCAGTCTTAGGGTTAAATTTCGTTTTAATTATTTTTTGTTACTTTTTTGTATGTACATTTGGCCATTTGTATTTCTTCTTTTATGAATTGCCTACTCAAGTCTCATGCCCGTGTTTCCACTGCATTGTCTGTCTTCTTTCCATTGATTTGTTAACTTTTCAAAACAATGATACTAATACATAGAAATTCAGTTCATATATAGATGTGTATATATATATATTATTTATTTATTTATTTATTGACACAGAGTCTTGCTCTGTTGCCCAGGCTTAAGGGCAGTGGCATGATCTCAGCTCACTGCAACCTCCACCTCCTGGGTTCAAGCAGCTTTCCTGCCTCAGCCTCCCAAGTAGCTGGGATTACAGTCAACTACCACCACACCTGGCTAATTTTTGTATTTTTAGTAGAGACAGGGTTTCACCATGTTGGCCAGGCTGGTCTCAAACTCTTTTTTTTTTTTTTTTTTTGGAGACGGAGTCTCGCTCTGTCGCCCAGGTTGGAGTGCAGTGGCGCAATCTCGGCTCACTGCAAGCTCCGCCTCCCGGGTTCACGCCATTCTCCTGCCTCAGCCTCCCGAGTAGCTGGGACTACAGGCGCCGCCACCTCGCCCGGCTAGTTTTTTGTATTTTTTAGTAGAGACGGGGTTTCACTGTGTTAGCCAGGATGGTCTCGATCTCCTGACCTCGTGATCCGCCCGTCTCGGCCTCCCAAAGTGCTGGGATTACAGGCTTGCGCCACCGCGCCCGGCCTGTCTCAAACTCTTGATCTCAAGTGATCTGTCTGCCTTGACCTTCCAAAGTGCTGGGATTACAGGTGTGAGCCACTGTGCCCAGCCTCAGTTGATATTTACTTTTATTACAGTTAAAAATAAAAAAATAATTTTGTTAAGCAACCTTACTAAACCTCTTAGTCCTAGTAATTTATCTATTGATACTCTTGGATTTTCTACATACGTAACCATTATATGTGCCCCCAAAATGTCCATTTCTCTGTCTTTCCCTCCAATTCTTATGCCTTTTATATATTTCTTGCCTAACTGCAATGTTAGTACCTCTAATACGATGGTGAAACAAAATAGTGACAGAGGGCACCCTTTGCTGCAATCTCAGAGGAGGCTACACTATCTGGTAGTGCATGAGCCCTCTTCATTTGCCACAAAAGAAGAGAAAGATTGGTGCAATCATGGACTTTCCTATTTCAGACTGAAAGTGATGCGCATTATCTGCTTTTTCATCTCACTGGGTAGAATTAGTTACAAGTCTCTTCTATCAGCAACGGTGCTAGCAGATGTAGGGGGCAGTTGATGGGATATCTGGTGACCAGGCTCTGCCACACAAGGGGCTGACATAGAGGATAACGGGGGATATACTTGAGGAAGAGCAGGAAGTCCTCTGTGAGGAGCTGGTATCTCAGAGGAAGGCTCAATGATGATGCATTAGCTTCCAGGGCTGCTGTAACACAGGGCACAGACTGGCTGGCTAACCAACAGGAATCCCTGTCTCACTGTTCTGGAAGTCAGAAGTCCAAAATCAAGTTGTCAGCAGGATTGGTTCCTTCCAAGGGCTGTGAGGGAGGGATCTGTTCCAGGCTTCTCTCCTTGGCTTATAGATCACTTCTTCTTGTGTCTCTTCCTTCCTCTATAAATGTCTGTGTCCAAATTTCCGTTTTCATAAAGACATCAGTCATATTAGATTAGGGTCTACCCTAATGACCTCACTTTAACTTGACTCTCTCTGTAAAGACTCTGTGTCTCCAAATAAGGACATGTTCTGAGGTACTAGGGGTTAGAAGTTGAACATATGAATTTTGGGAGACACCAAGTTGGCCATACTTACAAAAGGGAAGGAGGTGAACAATTCTAGGGAGAGGGCAGAGTTTGCACACAGGTCTTAAGGTGAGAAAGAGATTACACATGTGACTGGAGCCCAGTAAGCAGTGGGGTGGACAGCAGGGGCCAAATCACATCTCCTTGTAGTTTATGGGAAGGAAATTTATGACTTTATTCTAACTGCAGTGGAAATTGGAGAGCTTATGCAGGGGAGAGACATGATCTCACCACGTTGTGGGTGTAGAATGAGTTGCAGGCAGACAAGAGTAGCAGTGGGAAGACAGGGTAGGAAGCCAGTGAAGCGTCTAGTGGATAGATGAAGTAGGCTGGGACCCAAGGGTGGCAGGGGACAGAGAAAGAAGTGAGTGTGTGCCAGGTGTATATTAGAGTTAGGTATGACAGGACTTGGAGAATTGGATGGGGGCTGGGGAGTGAGGTTGAGAAAGGTATCAAGGATAACTTCTAAATTCTGAATGGCAGAACTGGAGGAACTGTGAAAGATGGGGAGAAGTGGGAAAATTTGGGTTCGGGTTTTGGTGGTGATAGGGTCAAGGAAACTGTTTTGGGCATGTTATATTTCAGATATGTGTGAGATTTCCAAAGAAAGAGGTCACTAGGCAGCTGAACACATATGGACCTGCGTAGGTACAGTGAACTGAGAAGAGGCGAGGACATGGAGTCATTATGAGAGAGATGGTATCTGGAACCATGGGAAAGAGTAACTAGGCAGGGAGGGAAGGGTTATGAAAGAAGCCTAGAAATACTTAGATATTTTTTGTTTCAACCATCCATGAAAGCCAAATCATCACACTTCTATGTAACAGAGTGAAAGCATGACCGGGGTTGAGATAATGCTGAACTACTGCCTTCTGATAATTCAACTTGATGCAATGACAGAAGTTAGACAACAGTAGGCAAAGTTGGAATTGGCATTAGAAAACCTTTCAGCAAATGTTGGGTCACAATAAATGTTTGGTTGCATTTTCTGACAGTTGTTGGAAGTTCCAGAGTTAATCCTGTGTTTCAAAAAGTGTGGGACTGACCCGTGAGCTTGTTGCACAGGTAAGGCATCCTGTTTCTGAAAAGAGGTGGGTCACAAAGTGGCCTGTAGGGAAGACCATATAATTCCTCTAAAAGGATATTTGAGCCACCAGAATAACTTGAATACCTACTTAAATAAGATCCCAGAAGTTAGGGTCTTTAAGCATGAAAAAGATCATTTTGGTCTAAAACATGGAATGTTGTTGCCACCTGGACTACTTCATCTCAGAGAACCATTGTATGGCATCTGTATAATGTAATTTTGAATACATATACAGATAATGTCACCTGTCCTAGGCATATCACAAAATAATATGCCTAGGATGGCTAGATTATAAGTTCCCCTCCCTCCCCTTACTCCTCTCCCATGACTTTAGAGGTGATCTACTTAATGGCATTTATTCATCCAGCTTAAATATACGCTTACACACTGTACAATATCTGCAAAACAGTTTCTTAGTTTTTATTTTTTTTTATTTTTTGAGACGGAGTCTTGCTCAGTTGCCCAGGCTGGAGTGCAGTGGTGTGATCTTGGCTCACTGCAACCTCCGCCTCCCGGGTTCAAGTGATTCTCCAGCCTCAGCCTCCTGAGTAGCTGGGATTACAGGCACACCACCACACCCAGCTAATTCTTACATTTTTTAGTAGAGACGGGGTTTCACCATGTTGGCCAGGCTGGTCTCGAACTCCTGACCTCAGGTGATCGGCTCGCCTCAGCCTCCCAGAGTGCTGGGATTACAGGTGTAAGCCATCGCACCTGGCCTATAAAAAGTTTAAAGAATAACCATATGATTAATTCCTGCTATACTTCCCTTCCATTGAAAAATGTTTACAAACAATATAAGGTTTCTTGTGGAGCTTTCCAATCTCTTGCCAGTCTTATTACACAAAACATCTGTTGATGCACTTGGGGATGAATAACCTTTCCATTGTTCTTGGTATTAAACAGTTCTTTCTGACAGAAGTTGGCCAATATGTGTAATTGCTTAAGGCTTTTCCTTAAAACCATATTTTCCTCATAAACTTGCAATGACTTGGTAAAAGCATTATTTCCCATTTCAATATAAAGGGCTACAGATCACCAGAGGAATATGGCAAGACATTTACTGAGGATGGAAAGAGATCAAACTGGCTGCGGTCACTGGAATGTTCTAGCTCTAGAAGCATGTAAATAGAAATTCCTAAGACTAAGGGAAAATTTCAGATGCTACAGTTTTCAGAGGTATCACTGGAAGTGAGACAAATAACTGCTGAGGCATTGATGGAGATATATCCCTTCCCTTCCGTTCCCTTCCCTTCTCCCTTCCCTTCTCCCTCCCCTCCTTTCCCCTCCCCTCCATCCCTTCCCACCCCCACCCTTTTCTTTTCTTCTTTTTTTGAGATAGGGTCTTGCTCTGTCACCCAGGCTGGAGTACAGTGCTGCAATCTTGGCTCACTGCAACCTCCACCTCCCAGGTCCCAGCAATTCTCCTGCCTCAGCCTCCCAAATAGCTGGGATTACAGGCATGCGCCACCACACCCGGCTAATTTTTGTACTTTTAGTGGAGATGGGGTTTCACCATGTTGGCTGGGCTGGTCTCAAACTCCTGACCTCGTGATCTGCCCACCTTGACCTCCCAAAGTGCTGGGATTATAGGCGTGAGCCACCACACCTGGCTGGGATATATGTTTCTGACTCTCCCTGCAGAAATTACGTTGTGGGGACAGGATCTCAAATCTGGATGGGGGCCAATGGTTGAGCCCAAAACACTTCTAGTTGCCTCTGAAAAGATTTGGTCTTAATTGCCTTTTTTCTGTGACTGAATTTAAATTTTACTTGAAGTCACATCTTGATGCCTTTTATCCTTTTGTTCTATCCTTCCTGAACATTTTTATTGACCAAGAGTTTCTATAATCCATCTCAAAAAACTCAAATCCGGTTTTAGCCTAGAATCGAGAGCTCTTCTCAAAACAATCTGAACTTGGAAAGCTGAGCACTAGTTGGACCTTACAGGTTAAGAGTAAAGTTGACAATGCCATGGGAAGTCATGGAGAGGCTTTGAGGCTTTTCTCTTCCCTCAAATGAGGATTAGTAACATTTATAGAATTTTTGTGAAGATTAAACAAGATGCTGTAATACTTCCTTTCCCATCTTAGCTCTTATTCTTATAATGTTCTGATTAAGAACATAGACAGGGAGGGTCAGACACACACTGCCCATGTGCTTTCCACATTAATACTCAATGGGTAGAAGTGAGACATCGTTGAGATAGGGAAGAGAGGCATTCCAGGCAGACATGTGCAGGTGGAAAGAATGGGATGAGCAAGTGAAATGCAGATACTGGGGGAAAAGGTTGGAAAGGAGACCAATGTATACCCACAAAAAGCCCTGTAGCATCGGCACATTTCTCTTAGCCAGTGTGGAGGCAGGAAGTCTAGGACGCTACTGAATGCAGGGCAAGGACTAGCCATGGAAGTAGTGACAGGGAAGAGCTTGAAATCAGAAAGGTGCTCAGTGGACTGAGTATATGGAATCATTCACAGCGATAGTCAATAGCAGATTGAGGTGGCAGGAAAAAGGTAAGAGGAAGATGTGGTTAGATGATAGATACATATGGCCAACATAGATGAATTAATCGGCCAGGTTAAGCAGTTGACGATTAGCCAAGTTCAGAGAATCATGACAGCACACAACTCGTGAGCAAAAGGATCTTGTGAATGGGCAAGTTTATTGGTAGAGATTTGAAAATGTTAACAGTGAAGAACAAAGTTCCTGGTGAGCAAGCGTTGAGGTCTCTGTGGAAGGGTAGTCTCTTATGTATCCAGGTAGTAACTTGGCAGAGGGATAGAGGGCTATGAAATCTGGTTAAACTTTGTTATCAATCCGTTTAACAGTGGGAATGTAATTGCATATTGGTATCTTTGCACCAAAGGATTTTAAACATCTCCAAATAGCTTCCTGTGCCAAAGAATTCACAAGGTTTTTACCCAGCTTATAGAACTCAGCAAGCTCAGGATAATGGACAGAGTCACAAAGAACTAAGAAATTTCAACGAGGCCTGTATTTCCAAAATAGGTTTTCACCTGTCTTAGTAAAGGTGAATAATCTGAGACATTTTGCAGAAAGTCCTTTCCTAAGCCAACTGTATTGTGGTTCCACAAAGATTATTCTGCAGTCCTGTACCTAAGTTTAATTCAAGAGGTAGATGTTATTCTATCAGTTTGGCTAAAGTTCCTCTATTGAGCCCATTCTTCAGGCCGTCTAGTCATCAGAAACCTCTGGTTAATTTCAAATTTACATTTGTAGAGGGAATACACATCAGAAGGCCCTTCCTTGGAAGAAAGTTCTCGTATCTTATTACCTAATCCAGGAGCTGGAAGAAAGTCTCAAAGCCCATCCTGTTAAACCCATCGTGTTTTTTCTTTTTTTGAGACAGAGTCTCGCTCTGCCACCCAGGCTGGAGTGCAGTGGCGCAATCTTGGCTCACTCCAACCTGACTCCAGGGCTCAAGTAATCCTCCCACCTCAGCCTCCCTGAATAGCTGGGACCACAGACATGCACCACCAGGGCCTGGCTAATTTTTGTGTTATCAGTAGTGTTGGGGTTTCACCATGTTGGCCAGGCTGATCTCAAACTCCTGACCTCAGGTGATCAGCCCGCCTCAGCTCCCGAAGTGTTGGGATTACAGGCATGAGCCATCATGCCCGGCCAACCCATCATTTTGTAAATGACTACATCCAGGCACATACCTTCCTGGTTCATGGTACAGGCTGTTCAAGGGGCTTAGCTAATGTCAAAACGAAACAAATTAGTCATGTAGGGACTAGACAGTCATGGTAATTTTTGAATTGGCAACGAAAGTTTCATTAACTAAGGGGAAAAAACTGGCTAGGACTGCCCAGGGTAGAGACGGGAACTGGAGCCCTTCCAGATTCCCTTCCTTTGAGAACTAAGTCCCTTAAAGCAGTGGCCCCCAACCTTTTTGGCACCAGGGACTGGTTTTGTGGAAGACAATTTGTCAACAGGACAGGGCTGGGGTGTGGAGTGGTTTTAGGATGAAACTGTTCTACCTCAGGTAATCAGGTGTTAGTCTCATAAGGAGGACGCAACCTGGATGCCTCACGGGCACAGTTCACAACAGGGTTCATGTTCCTCTGAGATTCTAATGTCCCTGCTGATGTGACAGGAGGTGGAGTTCAGGTGGTAATGCTCGCTAGCCGCTGCTCACCTCCTGCTGTGTGGCCCGGGTCCTAACAGGCCATGGACTGGTACAGGTCCGCGGCCCAGGGATTGAGGACCCTGACTTACATGACTTGAATGTGTGCTTCTTGTGTGTTATGGGGGGTGTATCAAGTCAACATCAGGTAAGGCTATCTGCTGGGCTCTAGTTAATCTACTTCCATGTTTCAGTGTAAAGTCTAATCCCTGCCTCTCCCCACCTCCATTTAAAAATTTTCCAATTTGGAAGTTAGCACTTCCAAACTTTGTGAATATTTACAAACAATGAGAAAGTTCATTAATAGCACAAAGAAGGTTGCCATCAAAATAACGTCATAACAAACAGCACTCAGGAAGCGGCAGAAATACAGGCATGGATAGTCTCTGGATCCTGTTCTCCATGTTATAACTTGTCATAACATATACAACTTGCTATGGTCCTTCTATTTCAAATGAAGTGAAAATATGTACCACTGAAATTTTAAACAAACAAAATCAGGTTTAATTCAAATAAATATCCTTTATTAAAGAAAAAGAGGAATATTGTTAAAAGCACCAAAACTGTAGGTTGTTACATTGCATGTACAAGAGAAAGGTGATTGCAATACTTGGTGTACAAGTACTTAACTCTGAAGTCATGAGTGTAAAAAACATGAAATACAAAGCAATACAATTACAATGCAGAAAAGTTGCGCTAAAGAGCAAAAGGCAATGGTCAAAACAATTACTGGAGATTTCATGGTATTGCTATAAATGCTTGGTTTTTTCCTTTGTACTTTTAATACTTTAGAATGTTAATTGAACATATTTAAGTATTGTAAATTTGCAAGAGTTGGCATTTACAATACACTGTGCACACTGTCCATTTAATGTAATGGTATTAAAGCCATCCTTACAAGCCAAGCACAATGTGCTAGTGTTTTGCTTCTACCTTTTATTATATTGCACAAAGCTAGTAAATGTTGAATCAGTTTTCCATTAAAATTTTCATTTACCCAGAACCGATAAACATCATGGCAGTCTCCTTAGCCCTAATGGGCAATTAATTATTCATGCAAAATAATGTGCAGCCTTCCATTTTTCATTAACTACATAGTATGGTTTCATACTTGGAAAGACATACAATACAATGAGAAATTCAATGAGACAATGGAGATTCTGTCAAAGCTAAAGAAGTCAGAAGTCATTGTATGGGTTGCATCATTTACCCCTCTTGGTTCACAAATGAAGGAAAAATGCCACCTAGTGATTATGCAGACTTCTTAAAACCAATATAATTGGGAAAAGCTGGAATAACTTGTTACACCCTTTGATAGCTACCCATAGAACATGCAAGTAAAAAAAAAAAAATCCCCAAATTTCCCTTGTTAAAACTGAACTCTGTAACCAACATCCATACCGTGTGTTTTCATCTAAACATCACTTTTCAAGGTCTTTCCTACCCACCAACTCCCCCAAATTTAGCCACTCTTAGTGTACCTAAAAACAACAAAAAACACTAGCAAAAACCAAAACTTTCCCCTAACCCGCAAAACAAATGACTGCTTTGAGATTCAGTGTGAAATAACATTCATCAATTATTTAACAAGTCAACCTCAGAGGTATTTTCTGTACATGCCCCTTATAGTGGCATAACGTCTTTGCAGAAGGGGACAGTATAAATTTGGAATTCAATCAATTAAATCCTACAATTGCCAAGTTGTACATTTACTGTGGGCAAAACATAGAAAACTTCACAATAAACACATCTTGAGAATAACCCAATGAGGAAACTTTTCATACATTCACACACACAAATGCACACACTCACCGAATCCAGACTCCCTCCCGCCTTTACAAACCCTTTGCTTACATAACACAGTTTAGGCAGCAATATAAACTCACTTTGTAGGAAAACTTTTAAATTACACTACATCGGATAAAAAATACCGTTGCTTCATTTTACAAAGCAATTAAGCAGTGACCCTTCTTAATGTGCTTTAACTAAAGAGCACTTTGCAGCACAGTTCAGAAATTACTGAATTGTTCAGTAGGACTAACAGATGCAACATGCTCTAACAGTAAGGTGCTTCCGCTTTCTCACCCCTCTTCCATCTGAAATAAATCTTGCTGGTCACTCCTCTAAGCATAGCTCTTTTTCTATGCTAAACAGTAAGTGGGAAATAGAATCTGTTTAAAATGCACACTTAATTTTTTGTTATCATTTACATTTAGTGCAATAATTAGGTAAAACTTAAGGTTTTTGCTTTCATTATCAAATGGCTGCATTTTAACAATGTGTCTGCAATAGTTTTAAAATGTCTTACAGCTGTTCATTTTTTACAAGTAACCTGGTAAAGTGTATGAAATTTCAACTCCCTGATAGAGGCCTTAAGGACCCAATAGTACTTTTTACACATTGGTATCTGATGTTAAGTTTGTAATACTTCAATAATAAAGCTGAAAAAAGAAAACCCAAAAAACCTTGTATTCAGTGAACAAAAAGCTTTGCCTAGGCTAAAAGCATTGACTTAAATTTATACAAACACACTCATGTGACTGTAACTTAAAAATGGTGTCTTAGGGAATGTGTAAAATTAAATTGTATTAATTGTATACTGATCGCATCCCAAACAGAGAATGCTGCCCATTAGTTTTTGTTTCACTGATTTAAGAATTTTAATTCTTAGTGTCTACAATGGCCCAAGTATGCTTTGCAACTTGACACACATTCTGTGACAAAGTAGCCATGCCATGTGTTACCAAATATTACTATATAGTTCAACTTTGTAGAAACAATTGTTTTTCCTCATTACATAAAGTAAAAGTGCCGAAAATTATGTTCTGGTTTCGTGTTATGAGAAATGCTCTATATTTCTATTCCCACTATTACAGCTGTGTCTAGGAGTCTCCTTTTAAAAAATGCATTACAGAAATATTTCAGTTCCACAATGAAGAATTAAGAAATGATTGTTTTTATGCTGCTCACAAACTCAATAAGCCTATACAATACAAGCAAAACCATTATTCATCTTTTAAAAGATCCTTTTAAGCCAGGCATTCCTCACACTGCTGTAATCTACACAAGGATTTGCAGTCATTAAGAATACCTTTCCTACACATGCTACATTGGTTATAATTTTGGGTGCATTAGGAGCCATTTGAAATTGACAGTCAAGTGGGCAGTAACAATCTCAAAACATCCCAAACTCATTTACTTGTTTTCCCTATTTTAAATGCATTGCAGTTGAGACCAGATTGGCAAATTAACTTCTAAATTGATTCAGCATAAGCAAACAGCTGTTTGTGGATACAGAAATCATATATTAACAGAAATGTGTCAAATATTTTGAAGCACATAAAAAGTATGGACGAGTTTGGAACTGGAAATGTGAGCATATAAAGTACCATCATAACTAAATATACACATACGTAGTATTAAGGCCGAAGATCCTCATTTTATTAGAGGCAAGAAAAAAGGGCATTTAACCAGGTTTACATAATTTTTGTTAGGTTTTGAAGCTACTTTAACAGGTGGGTTCCACTGGTAATGTCATCTTGATGGACAAGTAGACCCTAGTTATTTGAAATTTTATTATCATTTGTGAGTAACTCCAAAGGTTTCTGACCTACAATCATTTGAAATTGTGTAGAAGCAGGAATCTGCACCTTAAGGCAAGGAAATGGGTATGTTGGAAAGTTATTTACAATAGAATGGGCATACCTGGCTGCCAACAATACTCTGCTTTAACCTCCTCCTCTTCCAAGTGTGAGGTGACTCATGGAGCACTGTAACAGGATGGGTTGAGAGAGTTGTAGATGCATCCATGAGGCTGAGTGGAGTTCTGTACACCCTCCACCCTCCAGTCTTTGCTAGAGACTTACTATTACAGCACACTCTGGAAGACGGACCACAGGACACATGTATAAATGAGCCTATTTTATAATAGAATCCCAAAACTAAAAGGGTAGCAAATTCCCTCTCAAGATATGAATGTTCCAAGGTTTTTGGTTAAATTAACACTACATGTGTATTTTTCTGAATTTGAATAAATGGAAAAAAGTAATGAACAAGCACCCAAATAACTGGATATATGAAATGTTGACACATGGGTACGTAAAAATTGGATAGCATAAAATTGATACATGATTTTGTAAAGGTTTGCAAATTTGCTTTAACTTTTTCAAATATATTAATATAACCAATCACTCTTTGGGTTAAGAAATATGCTTTAATATTTTACCAAGGGCAAATAGGACACTATCACCACTCCCATGCTGTTGAAGTTTCCATATTACATCTTATTTCTAATCTTTCCAGACAAGATGTGGGAATAGTGTGGGAACTAAAACCAATGTATTACGAAGATGCTGCAGAGAAGCTCCTAGTCTCATCAATAAATGTATTACTAACATTTAAACAAAAGATTTTGTCAGGCTGGGCACAGAGGCTCACGCCTGTAATCCTAGCACTTTAGGAGGCCGAGGCCGGCAGCTTGCTTGATTTCAGGAGTTCAAGACCAGCGTGGGCAACATGGCAAAACCCTGTCTCTACAAAAAATACAAAAATTAGCTGGGTCATGGTGGCATGTGCCTGTTTTGTTTTGAAATAATAATAAAATTTTGTCTTACATAACCTGTTGCCAGAAAATTTTCTCCCTAATTATTTTCAAGAAAACACTTTAAAATAACAAAGGTGTGAGCATTTTTTTTTCTCCAGGAATACCAATTCATATACAATCTGGGTTTTTGTTCCAGTACTGCTTTCTGGGTTTAGGCCAGATAATTATCTTAAAAGAAATAAAGTTCTTTTTGGTATTTTATTTCTTAACTCCCTCCACAGAAAGGCCAAGATCTGCTTATACACAATTGTATGTACAGGGTACTGCACACTGAGTCCAACGATCTACATGTATTCAAGCCCACGACAATCCTGCTGACACTCCGGAACGTATCAATGTGTCCTTCAGGACTCCATCGCAGCCAAAATCAGCACCTAAAACTGTGTATAAGTGTAAAATTTTAGTGACAATAACAAAGGCATTCTCCCAAAATTCCATTCAGTGCATGTGAAGATGGTGAAATGCCAGCCATGGAGACTTGTCTGCTTGTCTACTTTCTATCTTTGTAGAGCACATGCTTTTCACTGTGCAGCATAAAAATAAAAACTTAAAATGGTGGTTTGTAAAAAGAGTTAAGATCTGTATCCCTATTACTGAACCTTGATTTTTGATTCTCAATAGGAAAGTCATGTCAGTCATAGCAATCAAGCAATAGTTCACACAAAATAAAAATAATTTGAAATATTATCAAAGTATTGCCTCGCATAAGCAAGGATGCACATAAAATTCAAACTATTATAAATTCAGAAATATGAAGAGTGATTTAAAAGCATGGAAACTTCAAAACCTTACAAAGTATAAGACTCCTAAAAATATGCCATGTTAAATGTATCATGTTGTGAACATATTAATAGATGTATCTCCATGCAGCTTTTCAGATGTTGCTGAACATCTTTATGAAAAATCCTTTGGAAATGAGTAATGTGGATATTTCAGGTATATTTCCATCTGATTTTAATTCCTGACTTACAGCTATCATGATAAACTTTTTCAGAGTGTCACAGTATTTAACATAAGCTGATATGGAAGAAGCTATTTTTTCAGATGACTTTTCAGTGCACCGAAAGATGGTTCTCAAAGCAGTCCCAATACAGCTCACGGTAGATCTCTGTCACCCCAGTGTTCTTCCAGCAAGCCCTAGCTTAACTGGCCATTACATGGATGTAAAATAGGTGGATGGAAGGAGAATGTGCTTAAAAAACAGAAATCTCCAGACGGCCTTTTCTTCAATGCAGTCAGGAACATTGCACATGTAAAATTCATGTTAACCATCATCTACTGGAATGACTGGAAAGTGATAACCTGCCAATGGTGCTTCCTTTCTTCACGCCACTGAACCAATGCACTTTGGATCTAACGTTATCCAACTGAGGAACCAAGTGCTTAAACTGTTATTTTCCAAAAGAATCAGAACCAATCTTGAATGATATTTTTCTTCTGTTATGTCACCTGTTTACAAACAAAATAATACAGACCATTAAAAAAAGATGACCCTTTAAAGATACAGTGTATTTACGTTCCCTCAAAAAGTGTACAAAAGACATTTTTTACAAAAGGCCATGACTGTATTCTTAAAGCAGCAAAAATGAAAACAATCTAAATACAGATTTTGATCACGTTTAAAAGACTCTTAGATTTTCATTTTTATTCTTTTTACTCTAACACTGTATCAAAACTATATACTAAAAAGGTAAATTCAGTCTAAACTATTTGCCTCATAAACTGCTAGTAGAGTAAGAACAATTAAATGGTGTCTTCAAAATGCAGTAGAAACTGTTTTTGTTAGACTGACGTTTAGAGGACAGGATTAATACCAGTCTTTAAATGGATACTTCATCTGGGCATTTTATTGAAAAGTGTTGTGCTTAAGATCTATGGGGCTTACTCACAATACAGGAGCATTTATATAACAGACATACTCATCAGATAAAAGCTGACAGGAACATGAATAAAGTACCAACTTAATACAGCTCTGCTTTTCTAATACTGTAGCTACATGTGGCTAATGAGCACTTGATATGTGTCTAGTGTGACTGATTTAGTTTGATTTAAATCCAGTTTGATTTAAAAATCTAAAACAGTAAATACTATTTTTCCATTAAATACAATTTTACTGTTTTGGTAGGACATTTCTCGTTAAGAATCAAATACTTAGCATTCAAATTGAGATGTGCTACTAGTATATACAAAAAATACACTGAATTTTGAAGACTTAATATGGAAAAAAAAGAAATAGAAAGCCATGTCCTAGGTTTTTAACGTTGATTGTGTGTTGAAGGATATTACTTTGGCTACATTGTGTCAAATAAAATATTAAAAACATCAGTTTCACATGTTCCTTTTCATTTTTGATGTGACTAGTGGACATTTTAAAATTACATGTCTCGGCCGGGCGCGGTGGCTCAAGCCTGTAATCCCAGCACTTTGGGAGGCTGAGACGGGCGGATCATGAGGTCAGGAGATCGAGACCATCCTGGCTAACACGGTGAAACCCCATCTCTACTAAAAAAATACAAAAAACTAGCCAGGCATGGTGGCGGGCACCTATAGTCCCAGCTACTCGGGAGGCTGAGGCAGGAGAATGGCGTAAACCTGGAAGTGGAGCTTGCAGTGAGCTGAGATCCGGCCACTACACTCCAGCCTGGGCGTCAGAGCGAGACTCCATCTCAAAAAAAAAAAAAAAAAAAAAAAAAAAAAAATTACGTCTCAAACTATATTTCTTTTGAACTGCACTGCTATAGTTACTTTAGAAGACTCCTACAGGGGCCCAGCACAGTGGCTCACGCCTGAATACCAGCACTTTGGGAAGCTGAGGAGGGTGGATCAGTTGAGGTCAGGAGTTCAAAACCAGTCTGGCCAACATGGTGAAACCTGTCTCTACTAAAACTTCAAAAAAATTAGCTGGGCATGGTGGTGCGCCTATAATCCCAGCTTGAACCTGGGAGATGGAGATTGCAGTGAGCCGATATGGCGCCACTGCACTCCAACCTGGCTGACACAGTGAGACTCCATCTCGGAAAAAAAAAAGAAGACTCTCACAGGAAACAAACTAGAAGCTTATTTATTTATTGAGTCAGGTTTCCTCCTGACTCATCCTCCCAAGTAGCTGGGACTACAGGTGTGAGCCACCATGCCCAGCTACTTTTTGTATTTTTGGTGGAGATGTGTTTTGTCATGTTGCCAGGCTAGTCTTGAACTCCTGGGCTCAAGTCATCCACCCACCCCCAGCCTCCCAAAGTGCTGCAGAATTACAGGCCTGCAACTTAAAAGTTCACACCCAGCCTGAAACTTATTTTAAATCTCTATGTAATTACATACATTTTAAGAAATTTCCTTGAACACGACTATGGCTATCTCTGGAAAGAGAAGAGTTTCAGAGGGGAATGAACAGGGCAAAACAAGGGACCTTCATCACCTACTTTATGAATATTCAAGAAATTACCTCTTAAAACAAAAGTATATAAGTACATTAATGACAAAATTACAATCAAGAAATCTGGCCAGGCACAGAAGCCTGTTAATCCCAGCACTTAGGGAGGCAGAAGCAGGCAGTTCACCTGAGATCAGGAGTTTGAGACCAGCCTGGCCAACATGGTGAAACCCCGTCTCTACAAAAATATAAAAATTATCTGGGAGTGGTAACACGCGCCTATAATCCCAGCTACTCAGGAGGCTGAGGCAGGAGAATTGCTTGAATCGTGAGGTGGAGATTGCAGTGAGTCGAGATCACACCATTGTACTCCAGCTTGGGCAACAAGAGTGAAATTCCATCTCGAAGAAAGAAAAAAAGAAAAAAAAAAAAAGAAATCTAACAAATTAATGGGAAATACAAATTGCGGTAAAGCCTTTTTAGCCATTTATAGATAAAAAGTTCACAGCCTTTCAGTCTCCACGACCACAAAGTAGTGATACGCAGCTACTTCATCATTGCCTAATCAGTTCATACTAGTCTATGGTTTGCTTCTGGGGTAGCACACATTTAGTAAAGGGTGACTTTGCAGATTTCCAAGCTCATATATTTTCCAAGTGTTTCACTGTTTCTCTCTCAACATTGTACCACATATTCCAGCCATAAACAGTCTCCCACATACCCGAAAAAAGTTTTAAGCAATTTTCAAAGTGGTATACACCATGCACCATGTTCTTAACATCTGATACTAAGGCTAAATTAGTAGCCAGAAGCTATGAGTAACATCCCAGTCACTTGAGTATACAAAATGCTGATGCAATGTCTAGCGTTAGGCAGGATATGGTGGGATGGGAGGAGACAGACAAGGATAGGCTGACTTGAGCAGCTGCTGGTGTGCTGTGAATGGGCCACTGTGGACCATCTGTAATGAAACAGCTAAACACACATTTATGTGAAGGTCCAGCTGTGGAATTAGTGCAAAGATGGCAGTTCTAGGCACAAGCTTAAGCAGCTTCCTGAGAAGCTACAGCAGAAGACGACAACACATGGTAACAAGAACTGTAAAGTGGGAGACAACCTACAAATATCCACCATGGAAAAGATTCCCAGTTAGACACACCTGAGAGTTTAGACATTCACACACTGATATGTGTGTGTGTGTGTGTCTATCTATCTATCTATCTATCCATCCATCCATCCATCCATCCATCCATCCATCCATCCACCCATCCATCCATCCCTTTATAAAGCATAGTGGACATATGTACAAGCAAAAATAACTCGAAGTTACTTTGGGATCCAAAAACAGTAAGTCATACAAAGTGAGTGTTACATGTAACTATATACATAATAGGAAAAAAGGCAGGATAATGCTACTACTGAATGTTGGCTGAATCATGGTAAATGTAATACTACCCTTTTTAAGTGATTGATTGATGCAGATGCTGATGGGGAGGGGTACAGTGGAGAGGTACTAGAGGCATGAACACAAACCCAAAGGAACAGGTGAAACTGCTTTCAGTAATATTTTACCTAATATAACTAATAGAATCTTTCAATATGTAATCAATTGTTTAAAAACTGACATACATTACATTTTTGTATTATGTCTTCAAAATCTAGATGTGTACTTGCATATATATTAGATCTACTCATAATTCTTTTTTTGGGGGCCAGGCATGGTGGCTCACACCTGTAATCCCAACACTTTGGGAGGCTGAGGTGGGCAGATCATTTGAGGTCAGGAGTTTGAGACCAGCCTGGCTAAGATGGTGAAACCCTATCTCTACTAAAAATACAAAAAAGAGCCAGGCGTCGCGGCAGGCGCCTGTAATCCCAGCTACCTTGGAGGCTGAGGCACAAGATTCACTTGAACCCAGGAAGCGGAGCTTGCAGTGAGCCGAGATTGTGTCACTGCACTCTAGCCTGGGTGAGAGAGTGAGACCCTGTCAAAAAAAGATTTTTTTTCTTTGTTGTTCTACTCAGGGTTCTTAAGGACAGAATGTCCATTTTTAATAAGTTCCCCAAGTTAATTCTTTGTGTTTTTTTTTGTTTTTTTTTTTTTTTTGAGATGGAGTCTGGCTCTGTCACCCAGGCTGGAGTGCAGTGGCCGGATCTCAGCTCACTGCAAGCTCCGCCTCCCGGGTTTACGCCATTCTCCTGCCTCAGCCTCCCGAGTAGCTGGGACTACAGGCGCCGCCACCACGCCCGGCTAGTTTTTTGTATTTTTTAGTAGAGACGGGGTTTCACCGTGTTAGCCAGGATGGTCTCGATCTCCTGACCTCGTGATCCGCCCGTCTCGGCCTCCCAAAGTGCTGGGATTACAGGCTTGAGCCACTGCGCCCGGCCCCCAAGTTAATTCTTATGATCAAACATGTTTTAAGAATTATTATGCTAATTGGGGCAACCATAGGGAGACCCTGTCTCTACAAAAAAATAAAAAAATTAGCCCAGCACAGTGGCATGTGTCTGGAGTCCCAGCTACTTGGGATGCTGGAGCCCAGAAGGTTGAGGCTGCAGTGAGCCATGAACGTGCCACTGCACTCCAACCTGAGCAACAGAGAGAGACTGTGTCTCTAAAATAAAAAAAGAAATTCAACAAAAAGAATTCACAGAGCTAACACATAAATTAATTATTCCTTTACTTATTCCCTTCCAGGACTCAAGTCTTCCCACTTTGGTGAATGTTTGAAGCCCAGAGAAACATATTCCATCAAGAAATAATAATACTTAATAGAACATGTTTGTATACTCTATAAATTTTATACAAATTGCAACATTTCAGTTACCATCGTTATAAATTCGATATACTATTTAATGTATACCATGTTATCTTTACTGATTCTATATATTTGGTATAATCTGTGCCATATTACCCTATAATTAGCTTATTAAAATGTAGTAGACTATAGCTCTCTATTATATTAGGAGAATGCTACATGTATAACCAAAGAGAATCTTAATATGTACAGGTATTCATTAGATATGTAGATAATTTTTATATAATGATACCTGCAAATTTATCTAGATAATACAGTAACTGTGACAGGTGTAAGTAGTTTTTTTAAGGGTTTAGAAAGTTAAATAATCAGACAATGCAACAATTTTTCCAGATTGATCTTAGAAAACTCCTTTGAGGTCAGCTAACATGACATCAAAATTGAGTACGCATAACAGTTTGTTACTGAAATACTTTGTCAGAAAAGCCTTTTCTTTAAAAAAAAAAAAAAAAAAAAAAAAAAGATTGATTTCTTTTTACCGACGGGTTATCGCTATATTGCCCAGGCTGGATTTGAACGCCTGGGCTCAAGAGATCCTCATGCCTCAACCTCTGAGTAAATGGGACTACAGAAGCGAACCATTGAACCTGGAACGCCTGTTCTTTCTGTTTTTCAGACTAGTCTCACTTCTGTTGCCCAGGGCAGTGGCATAATCTCAGCTCACTGCAACCAACCTCCACCTCCTGGGTTCAAGGGATTCTCTTGCCTCAGACTCCCAAGTAGCTGGGATTACAGATTCCTGACACCACACCTCGCTAATTTTTGTATTTTTAGTAGAGAAGAGGTTTCACCATGTTGGCCAGGCTAGTCTTGAACTCCTGACCTCAAGTGATCTGCCTGCTTCGGCCTCCCAAAGTGCTAGGATTATAGGCGTGAGCCATTGTGCCAGGCCCTTTTCTGGTTTTTTTTTTAGGGCAAGAATGAGACTGTCACTTTACTTGTAATTACAGCTGTATGGCAGAAATTTTTAATGAGGAGGACATTTTAAAAAATAGTATTTACATAGCAATAATCATTATGTTTCTAGAAACTACAGAATTAAGTAAAACCTGAAGTTCACAAATTTGTGATCCATGCTAAAATTGGGCTATAAAACAAACGATATGCCTCAGGCTCAATAAATACCCCAAACCTCATCATCCGATTTAAAACCTGTATTACTGAATGCTACTAAAGACAATAGGGTCATTTACTTGTTAGTTCTCCCAGTCTGTGCAAGGCAAAGCCTCCTCTTCGTCCTCTGACTCTGGGGATGCTTCTTTAATTCTTCTAAGAGCTTCATGGATGCTCCGTGTTAGAGGGTCTGTATCAGGTAGAAGTGTGAAGGATTCTCTCAAAACATCCTTCTGTACCTTCTTCAATTTTACCCCTTTCCTTATTTGTGCCAAGATATTATTACTATCATCTTCATCAGGAAAAGGAGGCAGAGTTCGCTGTTCAACCTTTTTCAGATGAAAACTACCACGCTTCAAGGAGGCTAGCACCTCATCCATTGGTGAGCTCACTTTGGAAAATGAAACAGAAGAGTATTACAGTTAGGATTGCACTTAATTAGAATGAAACTGTATAACCTCTACTATTTGCAACTGTGAAAGCACAGGACGCTGAAACACCATCTAAAAAAGAGATCGTGAAATGTGTGCAGAAGGTGACCAGAACACAAGGGATCCTAATTATCCTTCTTTTTAGAAAATCCCAATACCCAATCCATGGTGGGTACCATTGGTATTCCTATCATTTCCTACATGAGAGAAGTGACCACATTGGGAACTGGGAGGTGGTCTTAGTAGTACTATGGGTGCGATTCCCAAAGGATTTCCATATTGCAGTTGCTCCACCCAAATTCAGAGTGATTGGGTTACACGTTTTACTTTTAAAAATTACATTTTTGTTCATTATGGAGACTGTGCTTTTTTCATTTAGTTGTTTTACATGTGAAATCCTACTCAGATTATATCAAGAAATGTTTTATAGAATGGTCCTTCAGATTAAAATGTAATAGACAAGTAATATGTAACATTTATATAATGTTCTCCCTGTGCAAAATGCAAATTCCTTAAAGGCAAAAGGCAAGGGTTATTCTCTGCTCTTTTTAGAAATAATTTTATTTGTGCTGGAATATCTCATAACAAAAAAAAAAAAAGAAGAAAAAAATAGTAACCTTATTGAGGTACATCTGTCACGTTGTAAGTTGAACAAATTACTCCCTATTCTTCTTTGCTTCTTTATACAAATACACACAAGTCCTCAACATATGTTACGTGATCCTGCCAATGTCTTCCCTGTGGTGACAGTCCTGACCAGATAGCTTACCCTTTCTGATGAGTAATTTTTTAAAAATCTTAGGTTTAAAATCAAATTTTTTTCCCTAACACAAAAGGAGCCATCCATTATACATTACCAAACATGTATGTATCACTTTAGAAGATGTTTTTAAAACATGCCTAACAGCTCAAGAAGGCATACATTTCTGTGTACTTTATGCATTTGTAGATGTGAGTTACTAAGAATTGTCCTCTAGTGTGACTTTGAAAACCTGTTTACTACCAAATAATGTTCAAAAATAAAATGTTTTAAGTTTTGCAATGTCAAAAAATACATAGTTTTTTACTATGTCTGATGTCATACAACAGATGGACCATGAAAATATCTTGCCGTACCTCTCCTCCTCTGCAAACCTTCAGCAGTCTTTCTGAGCTTCTTCCGTGCACTGACCAGCTGGCTGCTGTCAAAGAGGTGTGCTGAGGGGGCACTGGCTGACTTTGGAATCCTCTTCTCATTCCCCTCCTTTCTAGGCTGATCTTTCTCCAGTGTCTCTGGGCTAGTGTCTTTAGCAACAGGCAGAGGTGGTGGTGGTGGTGGGGGAGGGGGAGGAGGTGGGGGAGGTGGTGGTGTTGGAGGAAGAGGGGGTGGGAGTGGATTTATGGTAACAGAACATGGTTGGAGGTTGTTATTCAAAACTGGAAGAGATACAGGGGGAGGCAGTTCAGAGGTAACACCACTGAGAGGTAATGAAGTGGCTTCAAGTTGTGTTAATGAAGTATCTTCAAGTTGTACAAGGCTCTGGGGTTCTGTTGTCTGTGATGGCCCACGCTTGACTCTTCCTTCTCCCACCTCTTCAGTTTTCTCTTCTACCTGTAACACACTTGGTAGAGAGTCACACTGATCCTCTCGGAGAACAGGACTTGCTGCACCTTTTCTTCTTGCATGAGCTAGTCGTAATCTGGTTGATTTAAGTATGACTTGCCCAGGATACCTCTAAAATATCAGAAGTTATTGGAACTGGTTAAATGTTATTGAAACAATTTATGAGCACATGCCTATTTATCTTATCCTTCAAATAAAAGATGTTACGTGGCCAGGCATGGTGGCTCACGCCTGTAATCCCAGCACTTTGGGAGGCCAAGGCGGGTGGATCCGACCAGCCTGGCCAACATGGCAAAACCCCATCTCTACTATAAATACAAAAATTAGCTGGGTGTGGTGGCAGGCACCTGTAGTCCCAGCTATTTGGGAGGCTGAGACAGGAGAATTCCTTGAACCTGGGAGGCGGAAGTTTCAGTGAGCTGAGATTGTGCCACTGCACTCCAGTCTGAGTGACAGAGCAAGATTCCATCTCAAAAATGTTATGTTGCCTTATTGGTTATTTCACTCTTAAAGTTATACAGAAAATCCAAAAGTACCTAATAACGTACAAAAAATTATGAATTTATTATTTGCCTATCAAATCCATGATTAATTCAAATATTCAAAATTATCATGATTAAAAAAAGATTTTTAGTGAATAAAACTACTAAATGTATAAGACAAATAGCATGTAAAATGCAAAACATAAATTATGTCAAATGCATAAATGCTACTGGTATGCAAAAAGAAACTAGTTTCCTATGTTTTCAAATGCACACGCATGAGAAAATTAAAATATTCTTTAACAGGTTACTTGGCATTTTTAAAAAGCTCCAACAACTATATATCCATTTTATGACAGAATGAAGAAGAGAGAATTACATTTTTTGAAGTACTTACTGGTAGAACTCTTATACATCTTTTACCATGGTAAAACCTTTTTTTTTTTTTTTTTTTTTTGAGACAGGGTCTCACTCTATTGCCCAGACTGGAGTGCAGTGGTGCAATCACAGCTCACTGCAGCCATGACCTCCCTGGCTCAGGTAATCCTCCCACTTCAGCCACCCAAATGGCCAGAACCACAGGCATGTTCCACCATGCCAGGCTAATTTGTATAGAGATAGGGTTTCACCATGTTGCCCAGGCTGGTCTTGAACTCCCCGGCTCAAGCAATCTACCTGCCTCAGCCTCCTAAAGTGCTGGGATTACAGGCGTGGGCCACATTTACTTAATAACAAGGCTTATCCCCTGCCTCACCTCCTTTTTTTCCACTGTAACACTTGTTCAAAAGCCTACTTCACTTATAAAGTGATCCTTCAGCATGCACAACTGAAGTAAGGCTCCAGAGTACTTTAAAAATGAGGCTTCAGCAGAGTTCTGAGAAGATGTGTGGATACTGTGGTATCAGTGTGTGGTCATGGGTTACCCTGGCAAGAGAACTGCTGAAGCATTTCTCAAATATGCTACTCCCCCCACCTCTAATTCTGCCAATGGCACAGGTCGATGTATGTGGAATAAATAACAAGTTGATGCTTGAGCTGGATAGTCAGTTGTGATTTAACTAATTTTTTAAACTCAAGAGGCATCTAGGTTTCCCAGAGGCCTTGATCATTCCTCTTATACTACTAAAGCTGTGGGTCAAAGATCACAAGAATACTAATTCAGAAAACCACCAGAGGAAATGGAGCCATGCCATCAAAACAACTTTAAAAAGGACTTCCATGGTTATAATAGTTTATAAATAAGGGAAAACCAAGTTTTTCCCACAAAGAAATCCTACAGGTGTATATGAGCTCTGTTTTAAAAACAATGAAAAACAATAAATGGACCATTACTTTTAATACCTGTTTAAATGTTCGAAGTCTATCCAGTGTTCTCTGTCTCTCTTGGCTAACCCAGGCACTTTTTCTTTCTTCTTCATCATGTAATTTTTCTCTCTTCTGGTAAAAAAAATTAATAATAATTCCATTATGCTGTGTCTCAATTTTTATCATTAATAGGAAAAAAGATGAGAAGTTATCCTAATATGGGCCCAAGGGGATGATTCATTGAACAAAATTTTTATAACATGAAACATGAAATATTTTGAATATACAATTTTAGTGTAAAATACTTCTATATTATGCTAACTTCAATGCAGATGACTTTAAAAATAAAATCAGCAACTGGCCAGACACGGTGGCTCACACCTATAATCATAGCACTTTGGGAGGCCAAGGCAGGTGGATCACCTCAGGTCAGGGGTTCGAGACCAGCCAGGTCAACATGGTAAAACCCCGTCTCTACCCAAAATACAAAAATTAGCTGGTCATGGCAATGCACGCCTGTAATCCCAGCTACTTGGGAGGCTGAGGCAGGAGAATCGCTTGAACCTGGGAGGCGGAGGTTGCAGTTAGCTGAGATCATGCCACTGTACTCCAGCCTAGGCAACAGAATGAGACTCCGTCTCAAAAAAACAAACAAATGAACAAAAGCAATCAAATCAACAACCACTTGGTTAGTAATTTGGATAGTGTACATTATTCTAAACAATATAACCAGTAGTTAGAAAAATATACTTCAAGCATTATCCATGAATCATCTGGTTTACTATCACACCTTATTTCTGGCAGTTATCTAAACAAACTTAATCTTCCCTATAGAGTTGAATCATCTAAAAGCTATGTAATAAAATCTCATTTGGTAAAATTAATGTTAGTTAAATAAATGAAAAGGCTTTCTATATAGGTAAATGGGTTATTTTCTTGCTTTGTTTTAAAAAACGAGAGATACCTCCCAGAAGACTAGACCAGATAATTTCACATGGAAATTAACTACCCTCTCTTCCATTGTTCTGTCCTTTTCAAATCCAACCCCCCATTCTATTCTTCTATCATTCCTCTCCTCTTTCCCATCAGCTTTCCCTAAACAATAAAATTTCAAATGAGAATTACAGTTGCATTTGCATTGGATGACTGTATCATAAACTCCAAGAAGAAAGTATGAGTGGGGAGATAAGAGTGACAGGGAGACAAAAGGAAACTGGAAAATAAAGCCAAGTGTGGTGGCTCATGCCTGTAATCCCAGCACTTTGGGAGGCTGAGGCAGGAGGACTGCTTGAGGCCAGGAGTTGAAGACCAACCTGAGCAACAGAGTGAGACCCTATCTCTATCAAAAAAAAACACAAAAAAACAAAAAACTGTGGTAGGCTAATTATTCTGAATAAAATGCAATCTAGTAATATACTACTAATTTACACAAAAGGACACAAAGGTACACCACACATGAACACAATTCAAAGGGGGCTCTTAGAGCCTGAAATAAGTGAGCATGTGCCCAAAAAGAGGCATAAGCCTCCCTGTATGTTGCGCATGCTTATAGCTGAGACAAGCATATGCCACCATGCCCAGCTATTTCAAAAATTTTTTATAGAGATAAGGTCAGCCTGGTCTTGAACTCCTGGGTTCAAGCGATCCTCCTGCCTTGGCCTCCCAAAAGCTAGGATTACAGGCATGAGCCACCATGTATGTTTTCTTGAAATGAAAGCCTGGAGTTTTGAGTGTGCTTATAAAAAACAAGAGTTCATTCTTTAATGGGGAAAACAGAATTCTCTTACCCAATTTGTCTCTGGGCTAATAACAATTTAAAATAGTAGTATTAATAAGTAAATCCTCACATTTTATTTCAGAGAGCTTACTATCAAATATTAAAATAAACTTCCTTAGTCTTTTTTTTTTTTTTTTTTTTTTTTGAGACGGAGTCTCGCTCTGTGCCCCAGGCTGGAGTGCAGTGGCGCGATCTCGGCTCACTGCAAGCTCCGCCTCCCGGGTTTACGCCATTCTCCTGCCTCAGCCTCCCGGGTAGCTGGGACTACAGGCGCCTGCCACCATGCCCGGCTAATTTTCTTGTATTTTTAGTAGAGACGGGGTTTCACTGTGTTAGCCAGGATGGTCTCGATCTCCTGACCTCGTGATCCGCCCGCCTCGGCCTCCCAAAGTGCTGGGATTACAGGCTTGAGCCACCGCGCCCGGCCCAACTTCCTTAGTCTTGCATATTTAATTCACAAGGATGTCCAGGGGAAACTGTTGCAATAATAAGGGTAACATCTAAGAATCTATATTTTAAACAATCCACCACGTAAGAGGTTCTGACACTGGTGGTTTAAAACTAGCATTGAAAAACAATGATCTATTTTGATCTAAGCTAACTTTTCTTGTGCTTTATCTGTATGTGTTAAAGATGACTAGTAATATTTAATGGATTCATTCTCTGACAATTATATATTCCAACCAAGGTATTAGGCAAAATTCTAAGGCAGATGACATTTATCTTTGGGATTCCCTTAAGAATCAATTTCTTGGCCAGGCATGGTGGCTCACACCTGTAATCCCAGCACTTTGTGAGGGCAAGGTGGGCAGATAACTCAAGGGCAGGAGTTTGAGACCAGCCTGGCTAATACGGTGAAACCCCATCTACCAAAAACACAAAAATTAGCCAGGTGTGGTGGCACGCACCTGTAATCCCAGCTACACGGAAGGCTGAGGTGACGCAGGAGAATGGCTCGAACCCGCGAGGCAGAGGTTGCAGTGAGCAGAGATGGAGCCACTGCACTTCAGCCTGGGCAGAGTGAGACTCCATCTCAAAAAAAATAAAATAAAATAAAAATTAAAAAAAAAAAAAAAAGGAAAAGAAAAATAATCGATTTACTTTTACTCCTGTTGCCCCAAAATAATAGATCTGGGAAAAAGATCTGATACTCATTCATTCTAAAAAGTTAATTAGTTATTCCCCTCCACCAAAATCTTACGTTTTATAAAAAGAAACATATTGGAAGTGTGGAACCTTCATAACTAAACTGATAATGCAAGTACAAATGGTTATAGCAGGGAGCAACTTACTCACCTCAGTGTCATGCTGGTCCCCTGACTAATCTTACAAAGCAGTTTCTGACCCACAGAAATAGTAATGAAAAATAAAAGTACAATAATTAATTTGCTATTTCTAGATTCTAGGAGAAAGGTAATCTTACAGTTTATGGGTAGTTTGGCTAATTTTATGTGGCTATAATGAAGAGTTCAAGGGGCAGCATTAGCTAAGAATGTGCCTCAAGCAGTAATGGAGACAAATTTAAGCCTTTTGGCCTTTAGTATGATGCTAAAGAAAGAAAATTTTAAAAATATCCAAATATAGCGATATGGTCATGTTGGCATTTCCGATGTTTAAGTACAAATCACTGGTGTTAAATAATTTAAGACACATCTGAAAAGATGACCGTCAGGATAATATATTGTGTGGGATGAGGGAGTAGGAGAAGGTTTCTAATGTAATTTTATATACAGTGAACTAATATTCTCAGCAAACTAGGAATAGAGGGAGAACTTCCTCTGCTTGATAAAGAGCATACATCCCAAAACCTACAAGTAACATCACACTTACCGGTGAGAAACTACAGCTTTCTTGCTAAGATCAGGAACAAGACAAAGATATCTCCCTTACCACTCCTCTTCAACATTATACTGAAGTACTAGCTAATGCAATAAGAAAGAGAAATAAAAGCTATACAGATTGGGAAGGAAGAAATAAAACTGTCTTTGCGGACAGATGTAGAAAATCTGAAAGAAAACTGACAAATCTGGATTATAAGAAAAAGCTTGGCCTGGCGCGGTGGCTCAAGCCTGTAATCCCAGCACTTTGGGAGGCCGAGACGGGCGGATCACGAGGTCAGGAGATCGAGACCATCCTGGTTAACACGGTGAAACCCCGTCTCTACTAAAAAATACAAAAAACTAGCCGGGCGAGGTGGCGGGCACCTGTAGTCCCAGCTACTCGGGAGGCTGAGGCCGGAGAATGGCGTGAACCCAGGAGGCGGAGCTTGCAGTGAGCTGAGATCCGGCCACTGCACTCCAGCCTGGGCGACAGAGCTACACTCCGCCTCAAAAAAAAAAAAAAAAAAAGAAAAAGCTTGATTAACAAAAGTCAATTGTTTTGTAATACACCAGCAATGAACAATTGGAATTTTCAATTAAAAACATAATACTATTTATATTACCACCTCCCTGACAAAGAAGAGGAAGAAAGACTTAGGTCTATCTTAGATATAAATCTTACAAAAGGTGTACGAGATCTTTATGAGGAAAATTATAAAACTCTGATGAAAGAATCAAAGAATTAAATAGATGAAAAATATTGTTTGTTCGTGGATAGGAATATTCAATACTAAGATGTTAGGTATAGGAGAAGGAGGTAGAGGTTAAAATAAAAATAATAATTAAAAAGCAAAAAAACCAAAAGAGGAAAAGTATTTTAAAATGAAAAAAATGAAAAACATATTAGGTCATCCCTACTTGGCTTATAAAAATTCAACACTGTCCCAATAAAAATCCCAGCTATTTTTTTGTGGCTACTGACAAGCTGATCCTAAAGCTCATATGGAGAGGCAAAAGATCTAGATGAACGAAACAAAATAGGACACCCAAAAATAGACTGAAGAGACAGAATCATTTGATCTTTGATAAAGGAACAAAGACAATTCAATGGAAAAAGGATAGTCTTTTAAACAGATGGTGCTGGAACAACAGGAAGTCCACATGCCAAAAAAAAATCTAGACACAAACCTTATACCCTTCACAAAAATTACCTCAAAATGGATCACAGACTTAAATATAAAACACAAAACTATAAAACTTCTAGAAGATAACATAGGAGCAAATCTAGCTGATTTGGGGACTAGCAATAACTTTTTAGATGCAACACCGAAGGTATAAACCCTGATAGAAAGTGCTGGTAAATTGGATTTTGTTAAAAGTAAAACACTTCTGTTCTGCAACAGACACTGTCGAAAGAATGAGAAAACAAGCCACAGATCATAAGAAAATATTTGCAAAACAAAGGGACACATCTGATAAAGGAGTGTAAGCCAAAATAATGAAGAACTCCTAAAATTCAACAATAAGAAAATAAAAATCCAATTTTAAAAATGAGCAAAAAGGCTGGGCACGGTGGCTCATGCCTGTAATCCCAGCACTTCTGCAGGCCAAGGAGGGCAGATCACTTGAGGTCAGGAGTTCAAGACCAGCCTGGCCAACATGGTGAAATCCCATCTCTACTAAAAACAAAAATTAGCTGGGCGTGGTGATGCACATCTGTAGTCCTAGCTACACAGGAGGCTGAGACAGGAGAATTGCTTGAACACGGGAGATGGAAGTTGCAGTAAGCCGAGATCGTGCCACTGCACTCCAGCCTCCGCGGCAGAATGAGACTCCAAAAAAAAAAAGAGCAAAAGATCTGAACAGACACCTTACTAGAGATATATACAGGGGCAAGTAAGCATTTGAACAGATGCACTCTTTCTCTCTCTCTATATGTATCTATATGTCTATATATCTGCATTAGAGATTTGCAAATTAAAACAACAGTAAAAGCCAGGCACAGCAGTCCATGCCAGTAGTCCCAAGAGGTTAAAGCAGGAGGACTGCTTGAGCCCAGGAGTTTGAGGCTAACCTGGGCAACCTATCAAGACTCCATCTGTTAAACACACACACACCCACACACACCAAAATATACCACTATACACCTGTCAGAATGGCTAAAATTCAAAAATGTGACAACAGTAAAATGCTAGAGAGGATGTGGAAAAACCTGAACTCTCATTCATTGCTGGTGGGAGTTCAAAATGGAACAGCCACTATGGATGACAGTTTTGCAGTTTCTCACAAAACTAAATACACTCTTACCATACTCTCCAGCATTCATGCTCCTTGTTATTTACCCAAATTGGCTGAAATTTACGTGCACAAAAAGTCCTCCATGGATGTTTATAGCAGCTTTATTAATTGCTGCCAAAGCTTAGAAGCAACCAAGATGTCCTTCAACAGGCTCAAGGATAAACAAAATGTGGGACATCCACACAGTGGAACATTATTTGGTGCTAAAAAGAGCTATCAAGCCATGACATGGAGCAACCTTAAATGCACATTACTACGTTAAAGAGGCCAACTGAATAGGTTACAGGCTGTATCATTCCAACTATACATTGGTAAAGGTAAAATATGAAGACTATAAAAAGATCAGTGTTTGCCAGGGGCTTGGGGAGACAGAGGGATGAGTAGTGGAACAAAGGGATTTTTGGAGCAGTGAAATTATTCCATACAATACTATAATAGCAGATCCATGTCACTATACACTGTCAAAACCAACAGAACACAGAACACCAAGAAAGAACCCTAATGTAAGCAACAGACTTTGGGGAATGGTGATGTCCAATGTTTCACTGATTTTAACAAATATGCCACTCTGGGGGATGTCGACAGTAGAAAGGCTATCAAGTGTGGGGACAGGAGTATATGAGATGCTACAGTAGGGGAGGCTACGTGTGTGGGCTGAGGGTACAGCAACTCTGTACTTTCCCATCGGTTTTGCCTAAAAACTTATCATTATATAAACTGAACTAATGTTAACGTCCGGTTATAAGCTTTTTATCATTCTCTACAGATTTTATCCACTCTAAAACATGTAAAAAATAGTTTTGTTCAAAATCTTCGAGTCCAAACTTACTAACTGTACTGTGTGATGGGTTCTATATTCATCTTCAATCCGAGTGCGCTGTTGGATTTTTTCATTGTGTTTTGCAATACATATTTCCTGTAAATACATAAAATATGTTTTAATACAAGTGAAACTTGAAAGACTCTGAACACGACACCAAGGTTAAGTTTTGATCTTAATACATACCACCTACAGAACAAAGTATCACACTGACCACCTCTTGTTTCTTATCTGGACTACTGAAGCTGTAAAAGCCAAGTAATCAGGATCTTACAAAAAGACTCCTCTATTAAACTGTTAACTTCTATAGACCACCTGGTTTCTCTTTTTTGAAGGAGAAGAGGTGGGGTAACGTGGACTGAAGGGGGTTGTCCCGAAAGGTCTTTTTTAGAAGATTCCACGTCTCATTATACTTTTTCTGAGAGACGGGGTCTCACTATGTTGCCCAGACTGGTCTTGAACTCTGAGCCTCAAGTAATCCCCCTTGCCTCAGCCTCCTGAATTACTGGGATTACAGGTATGAGTCATGGCACCTGGCTTCATTATACTCTTTAAACATGTCTGGGCAAAAAAGAATAGGAAAGTATTTACTTATATAAAATATGTATTGTTAAGCTCTCTCTGACAAGTTAAAGACCATGAATTTTTTGTCCAGACTGGCTTAAACAGTATGGGATCTGAATCTTTTGGTCACAGACATAAGAGCTGTAAGAGACTTGGAAGACTAGAAAGTCAAAGTTATCAAAATTATTTGGAAACTATTTTTAAAAAGCATATATTTTCCAATCACAATATAAAACAAGATTTTTATAATAACTATGAGCTATGCACTACTTTATAAAACAATGCACTATATTCTGGCAACTTTTTACCAGCACCAAGTTAAATCTTCATTACCCTGTGTCCTTTCCTAAGTAAACGATTTGGAGAAGTTTTCCATATAAAAGGGTTAGTCTCCAACATTCCAAAGCTATACTAAAACGATCACTTTTTTTTTTTTTTTTTTTTTTTTGAGATGGAGTCTCACTCTGTTGCCCAGGCTGGAGTGCAGTGGCATAATCTCTGGCTTACTGCAACCTCCGCCTCCCAGGTTCAAGAGATTCTCCCACTTCAGCCTCCCAAGTAGCTGGGACTACAGGCGTGTGCCATCATGCCTGGCTAATTTTTGTATTTTTAGTAGAGATGGGGTTTCACCATGTTGGCCAGGTGGTTCTTGAACTCCTGACCTCAAGTGATTCACCCACCTTGCCCTCCCAAAGTGCTGGGATTACAGGCGTGAGCCACCATGCTCAGCCTAAAATGATCACTCTTTGAATCAGAGAAAGTCAAATAATAACCTTTGAAGTCAGTAAACTGTATTTTAAAGCAAAATGTCATTTTTTACATCATCTTCTTTACCCACTCTGGTTCATTCTGTTGCCTAGCAAGAATCCATCCAGCGCAATGGGGAAAACAAAGGGCGTATTAGATAGCATCATGACAAGGTGATACAGTAACTCAGGCCTCTGAGTGTCACGGACCTAGGACAGAATCCTACCCCTGCTCCATATTAGCTGCTTTTCCTTAGGTGATTTATGTCACTACTAGTAGCGTTGGTTCCCTTGCTTATAAATGAGGATACAGGTTCACAATCCCTTATCTAGAACAGAGGTCAGACATGTTTTGAAATTCGAAGTTTTTTGATAATTTACAGAATGGTGGTAAGTTGTATATACCATATATATCCAAGATCTGAAACCATATCCCATAATAAGTAATAATAGTGAAATGAATTGTCAAAGTGAAAATAAGACAATAAATAACTTCATGATAGCACAGGTCTGGTTTTGCCACCAAGTGAAGTATGAAAATGATTCTAATTTTCTGAGCTCTCTAGATTTCATTTGACTACTGGGAGAATTAAAGAAGATAAAAAACAAAGAAAATCGTTATTTTTGTTACTCTTCTTGAAATGTTTAATCACAAAGCATTGACTTCACCTGCACAGCCGAAGACCACCTATCTCCACTCTTTCAAGGGGTGAGGCAGGACATGAACTGTGTATACAATCTTAGGATGAGTGACAGAGAAACCAAGAAGCCAGTAACCTTGGGCATGTTAATATGTAAACAAGGCAATATAGGATTATATTACATGGGGAGGCATTTGTTTTTCCTTGTATACTTGATCTTCTCAGTAGCTTTTCTTTTAGGACTTAGTGTTTCTCATTCCCTATCTTTTCACCACCCTTCCTTATTTCAACTCCTCCTTCCCTCTGCAGTTCTGCCACCTCAGTCGCTGGGCTTGGGGTACAAGCATACAAGTGTAAATGGAGAGATTCTCCAGTGCTGGGTTTTCCTACTTCAGATTTAGATTAACATAGAAATGAAGACTGAAGAATACTGATTAAATTGATATGAGCTAACACTTAGCAACAAGGGAAGAGCTGGTATTAAGCTGGTATTAAGTTCAGCCTGAGGCTCTTAATGCTGCTAGAAGAGTACAACAGCTTTGTGGGACATAGTCACCAAGGTTGCTTCTCTTCACCCCTCACCTGTAGTTTCCTTTGCTATTCCATCAGTCACTGCTCTAGACCTCTGCTGCACTCCCTTCTCAGACCACCGAGATCTACTTCTTGCCCCCAACTTTTCTCAAAACTCTCAACATAGGGCCCCAATAGTCTACCAATATTGGATGTCATGGAGTCATTTCTTTCTCCCTTTACCTTTCTGGAGCACCTGACCCTGCTGACCACCCTGTTGTGTGGAATCATCATCTTCACTTCTGTGACTTCAAGCTCTCCTGCTTCTTCCAACTGCGATTACTTTCTCTTTGGTCCCTTTCTTCTGCACACACTCTCAAATGTTCCCCAGCGTTCTTTCCTTAGAGCCTTTCACCTCGCACTACATCATAGCAGCTCAGTCTTTCATAACCTGTGCCCTTTACAATGTTTTCTCACCCCAGCCAAGAACATTTTGCTTCCTGAATTACAAATATTAAATATAATGAAGGTTTTTCTTCCTCAAACTATGTATTTACCCTGCTCCACCACCTTCCCTTGCTCTTTCCTATCAGCCTCCCACCTCCACCCCATCATTCCTAAGAACATCCTTCTCAGGCTGGGCAGAGTGGCTCACACCTGCAATCCCAGCACTTTGGGAGGCTGAGGATTGCTTGAGCTCAGGAGTTTGAGACCAGCCTGGGCAACACAGTGAGCTCCTGTCTCTATAAAAACTAAGTAAAATATTTTTAAAAATCACCTGCTCACTGTGTTCTTCTGAGACCATCTCATACACTCTTATAAGACCCAGGTGCCCAATTGTCTTAACTGTTTCACAGCCACCTCTACCTGGATGCCCAAGACCTCTTATATGCAAGTCTAAAACTCAGCTCATCACCTCCCACCCATATGTGCTCTTCCTCTGGGTTTTCCATCTTGGTTGGTGACACCACTATCTACCTCAATGTCCAATCCAGAAACCAGAGAGCTGATAGAGAATGGCTCTTCCTCCCTCCTTCACCACATCACTAAATCCTACTAACTTTTTCTGCAAAGTGTCAGATCTAGACAGTTCAAGATCTGTCCATCTCTTAGCCTGCACAGGTACTCACTTACTTCATAGTCTTAATCTCTCAACGTTATTGAGGTGGAGGATAATGACACCTTCCAATCAGAACCTCTCCATGTCTTCTCCCTCTAACCTATTTTTCATGCTGCCTTATCTTGCTAAAATGTGAATCTGTTCATATTACCCCTTTGCTTAACTTACACTACAGACAAAGCTCAGGCTTGTTAATGTGGTATGTAAAATTTCCTGTAACCTAGTCCCTGCCCTGCAGCATAGCTTACAATGTAGAATGCTCTGACAAACCATCCTGTTTTCCGCTTCAGTGTCTTTGCTAAGCACTATTCTGTCCTGCTTGTAATTACCCCAACACCATCAATCTGGCCAATTTTTATTCAGATGTTAAAAGCCAATACAAGTGTCATCTCTTCAGAGAAGCCTTTCCTCACTCCCTGCTCTTGCTCTGTTTTTGGCCAGCAGAACATTCATCTGTTCACCTGGTTTGCCTTCTCTGCAAGACTGGGAGGAGGAGGGACTATGCTATGCTCATCTTTGTATCCTAAGTCTAACAATGTGCCTAGCATACTGGTGAATTAAAATGAAATCAGACTTTCAATTAAGTCTGAATTGCATAGCATTTTCAAAAACTTGCAGGTTTGCAAATTCCGAGTTTCAAAAGTACTGCATTATACACCTAAAAGTAATATATAAAATACTACTAATATTCCTAAAAAGTGTGCTCTTCTAAAATCTTATTTACTTTTCATTCTCCCCTAAAACTGTTCTATAGGACCTGCTGAAATCACTGCAATTTTTTTTTTAGACGGAGTTTCACTCTTGTTGCCCAGGCTGGAGTGCAATGCTGCCATCTCAGCTCACTGCAACCTCCATCTCCTGGGTTCAAGTGATTCTTCTGCCTCAGCCTCCCAAGTAGCTGGGATTATAGGCACATGCCACTATGCCTGGCTAATTTTTTCTATTTTTAGTAGAGATGGGGTTTCACCATGTTGGCTGGTCTCGTACTCCTGACCTCAGGAGATCCACCCGCCCCAGCCTCCCAAAATGCTGAGATTATAGGCATGAGCCACGCTGCTCGGCCTGCAATGTTTACCTGGTTGGTGCAGACTGGAACATGAAATGAGGCACACAACTAGGGCTGATACAGCAGTGGGTTTCAATTACCACTGTCACGGGGAAATTATGTGCAAAGGCACATAATTATGTGAAAGTCATGGCTCTGGATGGCAAGGTAACTGTTCTGCTAATGGACAATGTGATAGAAGGTCCTGGGTTCCTGACTTACTGTAGAGACATGCCTGCCTGAGTTTCTTTAATGTGCAAGAGCTATCTATTTCAAAAAGCAAAGGTATTGATTTTCTGTGGAATAAGGAAGTGGTAGCCTTGGAATGCGGTGAAGAGCAGGAAGGTGGGTTCTCAGAGAACATGACATATTTTATAATACTTGAGCTTAAAGCAAATCATCAGTTTGGTCTAGGTTGGAGAGCTAGTTCCAGATTCCAACTCTGCACTTACAGTGACTAGAAACAGCTCCATGATAGTTAACATCTGAACTAGAGTGCAAAACATTTTTTAAGACACAGGAAGAATCACATTTACACAAAATGAGTTATTCCAAATATCAAGAATCAAACATTTTGAAATGTAATCAAAGTTAAATAAAGAAATAACAATCTATAAAATTCCTTTAAGATGAAGGTCAGAATCACAGCTTGTAAAAAACATCGCTGGGCCTCCTTAAAAAAAAAGGGAGCCAGGAATCGCATTATTAGGGATCCTGTAGTCGTGCCCTTTAGCAGAGTCAGCGTTAGTGTTTCTTGAGGTAAAGAGAACACTATTGGCTGTTCCAATGTGTTTAAGAGGGCAATTCTCAGAGCACTATAAACGCATTGAGCACCGATAAGAGATTGCACTTAGTTTTAAAACATATGCAAGTTTTAAGGACAAAACAGATGAGAATAGTAGATATGGATAAAATAATAAGTAATGAACAAAAGCAATATTTAAATACCTTTTTATTTCTGAGGTAGGATTTCTTGGCGGAAACCCGTCCACGTCTTGCTTCCAGCTGGCGTGCTTTCTGCTGAAGTTTCTGCAGCTCTTCCCTCTGTAAGTATGCAGATGCTGCCATCTCTTCCTTCTCCAGCATGGCCTCCATGCTTTCATAAGTGTCATAGTACACCACTTCATCTCTTTTTTCTGTTATAGAACAGCAAAAAAGAGTAGTGGTAAAGAATATGGGCTAGGGTTTGGACAGAACAGGGTTCTAATCTCATTACTGGCTCTCTAACCTCAGGCAAAGCCATTACCTCTTAAGCTTCTTTGTAAATGGTGATTATTTAATACACCTCATAGAGTGAATGTATGCAAAGTGTTCAGCAGTATTTGGTAAACAGTAAGTGCTCAATAAATGCTCGAACTCACCCCTCCAACACTATTCCTATAGAAAACAATTTTTTAAATGTCTTAAGAGAAGAAACATACCTGGTGTCCATATGTATTTTCTCACATATTCAATCTTTTGTGAACTTATGTGGTTAAATGCACACCATACCTGATATAAGTCTTTTGATGCTTTCTAGTTGCGCTGTCAATAGTAACTCTTCACACTTCAAGATTTCAAACTGTACTTCATACAACTGAAGTTGCAGGTCATAATAGTCAGCTTCTAACTGATCCAATCGGGCTATGGCTTCTGTACCACCCCGCAAACTCTGCATCTGCATTGAAAATACAAATTAAAATATTTCTAGCTGGTGGGGACAAGAAAAAAAAATCAAGTTAGTATTAAAAATTAATACTAATCAGATAGCATAAACCTACTTAGTAACTGCTCTCAGAAAGAAACTTGTAGGCATGGAATCTAGACTTTAAAATATATATATTTAAAAAACATTAATAATCAAGTCATTATATGGTAGAAGTAGGCAAATATGGTAAAAATAAGGTTTTAATATTTATGTTATACTTATGGATATTTATGGTGATAATACATGTATCATCTGGATATAAATGCTTTCCCTCTCAAAAGTGGATGCTAAGTTATGTAGTTGCTCTTTTCATAGAGATATATGAAAATGATGGGGCCATTCTCAGATATTTACAAGAATGGTAAAAGCTGGTTAATGCCACATTCCTGGGGTTTTGCTTTGTTCCATGGTCACAGACTGGCTGGGTTCTGGGATCTGTTGACTGTAGAGTAAGGTGAGAATACGTGAGTGGAACAGCAGAAGACAATTGCTTTAGACAGAAATCCTTGCAATCCGTAAGGTATCACTTTAGGTAAATGTAATGAACATCCTAAGCTGAACTTAAAGTGAGATCCAGAAATTTCTGGACATGGCTCATAACGTGGTGGATGGTCTTCTGTGAGGTTTGCTTGGTTGGTCAGTTCTTGGTCCTGGAGTGGGAAAATTTTTGCCAGGAATCTGAATGAAACCACCAAGGGGAAAGTGTACTTTAGGTAACAGGTTCCTAACCCTACTATTGCTATAGCTTTCTATTTGGCTCTATGGAGAAAGGCAGATAAAAGAAGCCAAAGGAATGGCTTTTCAGGAGTCAGTGAGATGTGAAGGACAAGCCTAGTTCTCTAGAGACAGTAAGCATTCTCCCAAGAACATAGCACCACTGCTTTGGTAGTTTAAAGGTTCATGCTTAGAAGCTCCAGGAAAGCCCCGACACGGGCATCAGTGTGCCCTCAGAGCCAACGGAGCAGCGGTGAGGAGCCCTGGATTCAAGTGGTTTCCCAAGGAGTGACCTTCAAAGGAGGAGACAGGAGGAACAAAAGGGAAAATTATTAAGATTATTGTTTACGAGCTCATGTGAGACATCACTGGGGTCCCAGAATACCAAAGAAATACTTCACTGACTGTCAGGGACAACCCATAGGGAAAAAGACAGTGAATTCTTGTTTTCCTAAATGATCCCTTTTGTCTGGTGAGGTTGGTAAAATCTGTCAGCATATAAAAAGAGTATGTTTTAAAGAAAACTCCAGCTTTTGCTTTACAGTCTAGGTATCTACACAGTCTTACCCAATAACTAGAATATTTTTTTCTTAAAATATAATTTCAAATCCCTTTCACAAGAATTTTGAACTGAAAAGCAATGGTTAGGCTCCAGTCTAAATGTGCAGTGGTAAAAATTTAAAAATAACCAGGTGAACTAAATACAGTGGTACTTTGTTTTATGAATATTTTATAAACGGATACTTAATAGATTATCTAAGTGTAACACTGAGTGATCCTGCTGCGTTACCGAATATTTTATGGGTGACAATGAATACAACACCACCAAAGTGAGTTTAATTATAGCGGCTAGCGAGGGGAATGTGAACAATATGAACTGTTGTTTTTGTCCTAAGTCATAAAATAACCAAGGAATAGTGTCTGCCCTGAGACTCGTGGACTCGCCACTTTAGATGATAAACATCCCTTTTCATACTCTGTTGGGGCTCTTGCCCAGTTCTGGAAACACAGCTGTAGGATATACATTGTTCCAATATCTGCGCCCACGCTCTCTATTACCACAGCATACAAACAGGTAAGATATCTAATGTTAGAAGGTTTTATTCTCAAGTGGGGAATCGTTAGGTTAAAACCTTAGTGTAAACCAGTCTAAAAACCTTAATCTAAGATTACTTTCCAGTGATACTGTTCAGATCCCGGCTGTTAGTTCATTTTCATTACTCTGATTTTACCCAACTAAGTGACCATTTTCTGCTACGTTCATGATGCTCTGCTAAGTTCTTCCCCTAGCACTCTGTACATCTCTCTCCTGTCCAATCTCTTTGCTAAGGAAAAAGGCGGAAAGTCCCCCAGTGACATGCTTTTACACTATCAGCTGTGTCAACCACAAAGAGAACAGTACTTTGACTGCAGCCCAGGGCCAGGGTACTTTAAAAGCATTTGAGAAGCACAATGCTACCAGGACACACTCAATATCAAAAATCAAACTGAGAAAGGAAGTGGGTATTCTCTTACAAGAAGTGACCTCACCCTCAATTTTTTGGTTCAGTGAGTTCTTTCTAGACCAAGAGTCCAGAGGTGGATTTGCCAAGGGCTGTGGTCTGAAGACAATCAAAACCTCATCAGAGGCAGACAAGCAGTGAAGGAGTCTGTTAAATTCCAACCTCTGAAAGGACAAACAATAGGTCAGTGGTGGCCTTTGGGAAAAGCTAAAGGGTTGTAGAACCTGAACATACAGGGCTTTTATGAGATCAGCAAAGGAGAAAGGGATGCTATGACTCAGAGCAATCTGTGAGGGCAAAATAATACTCTGAGGTCTATCTAATCTTCAACGTGGAAGCAAAATCCTTAGTATGAGAAATGAAGACGTATGGAATAGGCACCCTGCTCCAAATTTCCTGTTTTAACATGTGAAATTTCCAGACTGAGTTTTCCTGTCCTCAGGTGACAGCCACAGAACTAAGGGAAACAGAAACCAGAGTGAAAAGAGAACTAATTCCAGATAATGGAGCAGTGCAGGGAAGGTGGGTGCCACAATGCGGTGTCTTTTTAATACCCAAGAGCAGTGCTTCCCTGGGCAAGAAGAAAGAAGCCCTGAAAGTAGTTTAAATATTCAAAGGAAAAACTGGCTACCTTAAAATAGCTCAACTTTTACTCTCCTAAACATACTTCAAGTATCAGGATATCAGTACCCCAAACCAAATTGTAACCTCCCAATGTGATCCAGGTAATGACTAGCAAAGTTTGGGCTAGACTCAATTCTCCTGATTCCTACAAGAGTGCTCTTTCCACTAGAAAAAATTAGGGATTATCAGCCAAAAAATAAGGAAAAATATCAAAGTGTTATTGTTATTGTTTTACAGTAAATCTAGTAAGGGGATGAAGTACCAATTCATGTCCATACATCCAGGTAAGTACAACATACCCTGCTGACTCCACAATCATTCTCACCATGTGTAATAATGATAAAGTAGTTTTCATGTATACCTATTTTGACTGGTGGCACTTTTTGCAAACTATGCAAATGAATTATGCCCTTGTTCTGCCTTTCACCCTACTGTGCTAGAAAGTTTCAAAGATATTCGAGGACTATTAAAAAAGCTACCTGTGGACTGCATCATTCATTCAAAAAATACTAAGCATCCACCACTGTTTGAGTTACAGAAAATATGCAGTCAAGAAATGAAATGAGGGTTTGAAAATAAGTCACAGCTGGGCATAGTGGCATGTGCCTGCAATCCTAGTGACTTAGGAGGCTGAGACAGTAGGGGCTCTGAGCCCCAAGAGTTTGAGCTTGCAGTGAGCTATGATCGTGCCACTGCGCTCCAGCTTTGGTGACAGGGCAAGGCTACATGTTTTTTTTTAAAGGGTCATAAAATCCTTGGACAGCATAAGGGGAATGACATTAAGGGCAAGTTTTCAATTAAAACTAGCCCTATTATATAGAAAGAATGAACAAAAGAATTAGTAACAGACAAGCCCAAGTATAAATACAGGTTTCACCAGTAACAACTGCACAAATAAGGGTATAACACAAGTTGACAGAATTATTTGAATTCCACATGTCAGAAATCCTGGAAAACTGAAAATTCCCATAATTTAATGCCAAACCAAATCTCACAATCCATTTGTGGAAAAACATGATCTGAATTTTTCATAAACTATTTTTAATCCTTATTCAATTTAATGTGACTATGTGTTTCATTAGTGGATTAATAACACTTGTCTGAAGTTATATGCTCTACCTTACCTTTCCAAAATCTAAAAAAAACCCCTAGGATTCTGAAATATATCTGTCTTCAGGGAATTCAGATAATGGTTTTGGGCTTACAGCATAAAAGGTTATGTTTGAGAATTTAACAAGATAATACACATAAAGCACTAAGGACAGGGACTAAAACATTTTAAACTTTTCTCTAACTGCTGCCAAAACAGAATTTATATGGTGAAAACAGAATTTAATATAAACTAAGGCCTTTACAGTGAAATCTACCTTTTGTATTGAGACTCTTTGAAATATATAGTGTGCACCTATGGAATAATCTACTTATTGACAAATAAAATGAAAACTAAAAACCAATCTCCTTGCCTAGACAAAGACCTCAAAAACCCTACCTCAGCTCAGACTCATGCTGTGTCTACCACATCACAGCTTCCTACTATTGGAACTTTCTGGCAAGGCCCATACAAAATGCCACATCACCTAGTCAACTGCACCCTTTGTGAACCCTGAAATGTTGGTTGAGACAAGTAAACAACTTATGGAAATTATGTATCTTTTTCTTCTCTGTATTACTGAACCCTGAAATGTTGGTTGAGGCAACTAAACATCTTAAGCATGGAAATTATGTATCTTTTTCTTCTCTGTATTCCCTTCTGTGATACTGGCACAAAACATAACACAGAATTAAAGTAATAATCACTAATATTTATCCAGGTCTTACTCTATGTCAAGTGCTACAGCAAATGCTTTATATGCATTAACTCATGAAATCATAACACCCCTAGAAGGTATATAATATTCACATTTCATAGGTTAAGGAACTCACTGAAGCTTTCATAAGGAGTTAAGTTTGCAGAACCGAGATCTACAGAGGTGCTCTGTTGAGTAAGGTAGCCACAAGCCACATCTGGTTAAATTTAATTTAAAATGCTGTTCCTCTGTTGCATAAGCCTCATTAGCCACATATTGCTGAAAACTAACCTACTGGAGAGAGTAAACATAGAACATTTCCACGATTACAGGGCGTTCTGCTGGACAGTACTGTCCAAATCCTAAGCTCAAATCCACCATGGTATATAACCAATGCTCAATAAATACTTGATGAATTAAAACTGAAAGAGGGGAATATAACCTTAATTAATCATAATTTAGCTATATGCTTGTAGGAGAAAGACAAAAATAAGTAGCTAATCTTTAAGACTATTATGTATTCAGCTCAATATTCTAGCAGATCATGTATGTTCACAGAAATTATCAAGGAGTTATAAATAGATAAGGAATTGTTAAAATCCTCTGCCAGGGAAAGAAAGCACACTGATATATATATATATATCATATATATGACCTTGTCTCTACAAAAAATAAGTAAATAAAAATTTGCAAGGTGTGGGGGGGTGCATGCCTGCTACTTGGGAGCCTGAGGTAGGAGGACTGCTTGAGCCCCAAGAGATCAGGGCTGCAGTGACTTGTGATCGCACTCCAGCCTGGGTGACAGAACAAGACACTGTTTCAACAACAACAACAACAAAGATGAAGATAAAGGTGGTACTCTTTTTCAAGCAAAAAGAGGGACTTAAGTTTAAAAGTTCTAGAATTTAAGACAACTCCAGAGAGCTAGTAACATGAGAGGAAAAAGCTAATTAGAAAAGGATATTACAGTAGAAATGCCTCAGGAGAACATGAGATGGGGATGAAATCCATGCACAGAGATTCTGAATATAAAGTGTGAACAATTTCCCGGATAAGCCAAGTTCCAATTTTACCTTCAAATAGCCAGCAAATAAAAATAAGGGGAAAATGAAATAATGATAAAAATCCATCAACAAAAAGATTTCTAGATCGCAGGTATGACACCTTATAGGTTACTTCATATACTATTTTTTTAAACACGTGTATATGAGCATAAGCACTTCAAAAATGTCAATGAGAACCATCTTGCTGTACAACCTAAGTCAAAAAAAAAATGCATATTTTACATAAAGCTGTATTCTTATAACTAAAGCAGAGATGATGATTTGTTTTTCTCTAGAGACTAAAATGTGCTACTTTAATAAATATGTACTCAGTGTTTTCAAGCCAATAGGGACAACCCGCAAAGTAAGTATGAATATTTATACCAAGTCAATAGTAAAAAAGGATAGACAACGACTGTAGGGGGTAGACAGGAGGTGGGAGATCGGGGAGACCAGTGTGTTCCAGTGGGAATAAAATGGGAAGTTCCAAAATGTAATGGTATGAAAGCATTATATAATAAATCCTAACAAAATGCCACTGCCTTAGAAATTTTACTAAATTTCTCTGGTCAGTGAAACTTCCTTAATAATTGCTGGAAAGCTTTATGTTTTTACAGTACAAAAAACTTTACAGAAACTAAGAAATTCTGATGCTGGCCCCTCTGATCAACAGTGCAGTGCTGCCAACCATCACACTGGGATGCTGTGAAACATGATACATCTAACTCTTCTAATGACAACTTAAGTCACAGGACCTAAGTGTTTTCATCTCATGGAGATAGCATAAAATTACTGCCTATGGAATAAAAAAAAAGTCTTGTACAAAGATTAAAATGACAAATTGTAACTTTTTCTGATTTTATTTTTCTGATGATTTTTGTTACCTCTTCCTTTAGTGCATGTTTCCGCTGTTCCAAGCATATCTCTTTAGCTCTCATCATCTGCAAAGTTTCCTTAGAAACTGCATACTGGAGTTTTTCCATCCGTTCAGCAGCCGCTGCCCATGATGCTTTACCAAATTTCTTCTGATCAGCCCGCATTCGATCGTACACAGCTATTAATAATTTTTAAAAGAGAAATTAAGACAAATAACGACTTAATACTGAAGCATTTGAAAAAGATTTCACTGACCAAAGAAAAACAAATCCTGCTGTCATGATAAACTGCTTATAACTTTTTTTTTTTCTTTATTGAGATGGAGTCTCACTCTTTTGCCCAGGCTGGAGTGCAGGGGCGTGATCTTGGCTCACTGAAATCTCTGCCTCCCGAGTTCAAGCAGTTCTCTGCCTCAGCCTCCCAGTAGGGCATCCGCCACCATGCCCGGCTAATTTTTGCATTTTTAGTAGAGATGGGGTTTCACCATCTTGGCCAGGCTGGTCTTGAACTCTTGGATTACAGGCATGAGCCACGGTGCCCAGCCAACATTTCTAAAATATAATTTGAAAGTATCTTAGATTCTAATGTCTTCAATTTGTCCTCAGAAATAACGTTCTGCAGTTAAAACACTTGTAAAATTAGCTTTCAGAAACTTTAAAAATACTCTCACATGTCCAGTGTTATTAACTTTCAAAGTTTCGAGGAAAACATTAATTCTGTGAGGTTTTATGCTTTTTTCCTCAGTATCTTAGTAGAAACATAATCATTTACTATTCATATTTAAATGATATATATTTAAATATATATATCTATGAAAAGACTGATAAGACGTGCCTTAATTTGCTAATAGTGGTTTTCTGTAACTACTGGGATTATGAGTGATCTTTACATACATTCCTTTTTTTTTTTTTTTTTTTTTTTAAAAGACGGAGTTTCACTCTTGTTTGCCCAGGCTGGAGTGCAATGGCACAATCACGGTTCACCACAACCTCTGCCTCAAGTGATTCTCCTGCCTCAGCCTCCCTAGTAGCTGGGATTATAGGCATGTGCCACCAAGCCCGGCCAATTTTGTATTTCTAGTAGAGACGGGGTTTCTCCATGTTGGTCAGGCTGGTCTCGAACTCCCAACCTCAGGTGATCCACCTGCCTCCACCTCCCAAAAGTGCTGGGGTTACAGGCGTGAGCCACCGCACCTGGCTACATACTTTTCTATGTAATTTTTCTGAACATAAAATACTTAACCACTCATTTTCAAAAATACCTGAAGGATAAATTTACTGAGAAACCTACCTTTTTGAGCTTTAGCTGTTATTTCAAAATACTTGACAGTAAGATCTTGAATAGACAGTACAGCCATGTGAGCTTTCCGCTGCCAGTCAGCATCTTCTTTTTGTAGACTCTCAATTCTTCGAGGTCCCAGATAATCGTTCTCCATGGAAATCTTCAGAGAGAGAAAGAAAAAATTAAGAAGTTCGTGTCTTCTACTCATTCCTCAAACATTTAAAGTTTATATACCACAAAGAATACATGTTCTTCCCTGCTCCAGAGGAGAAGCTATTAGTTTACAAAACAAGTGAATTAACAATAATACTGAAGATATTTGACCCAGAAACTATTCCCCATTTTGCCCTTTCTTCCATTCCCCTCTCACTCCACACATAGGCAAAGGATATATACCAATATGTTAAGACTGATTGTTTTTAGGTGTCTCGATGAGGAATTTATTTCCTCCTCTATGATAAACTATCTTTTTTGGTTAAGACTTATTTATGCCCCCCCAAAATTAATTAAATTGTTTATTTCCTTAACAGCCACTATATAAAACAATTGAAAACACTGACAATATAAAAACCAGCCTATATGCATACTGAAAAGGCTTTAGATAACAATAACAGAGGAAGGCCAGGCACGATGGCTCAGATAGCTGAAAATCAAAGGATAGACAGGAATGAACCGGGTGAATGCTAAAACAAAATTTAAAGAAGTGATAATATTAAAAGTATATTTCAAAACACTACATATGTATGTTTTAACATGGAAGAAAGGTACAATCAAGAACTGCAATGGATCACTTATACATACAATCTTGCTTTACCACATATAGAGAAATGGCTATCAGCAAGTTATATATGAAGCCAATGACAACTTTATTAGAATAAAAAAAAAAAAAAAAACCAAAACAGGCAAATTGTTAATTCACCCATGACACACTTAAAAAAAACACTGACCAAGTATCCTTAAGTCACAAAAAAGCTAGTAAAGAATTTTGAAGGTAGAAATAATACAACCCATATTCTCCCTTTTTTTGTTTTTGTGTTTTTTTGAGACAGAGTCTCGCTTTGTTGTCCAGGTTGGAGTACAGCAGTGCTATCTTGGCTTGCTGCAACCTCCGCTTCCCAGGTTCAAGTGATTCTCCTGCCTCAGCTTCCTGAGTAGCTGGGATTACAGGTGCCCACCACCACACTCAGCTAATTTTTGTATTTTTAGTATAGACTGGGTTTTGTCATGTTGGCCAGGCTGGTCTCGAACTCCTGACCTCAAATGATCTGCCCACTACAGCCTCCCAAAGTGCTGGAATTACAGGCGTGAGCCACCACACCCGGCCTACAACCCATTGTCTCTAAACAATGCTGTGAAAGGAAAATAAAATCTCAGGACCCCAAACTCACTATATCAAAGGGCAAGATAAGCTTGGGAGCCAAGACATGCAAAAACTGCTTTCCTTTTGCTCCCAGACAGGGAGGATTGCTTGCAACCAAGAATTGGAGACCAGCATGGGTGCTGTAGCAAGACCCCATCTCAACTAAAATAAAAAATTAAAAAAAAAAAAAAAAAAAAGAATTAGAATATGAAAAAAAGTCATGAGTGAGCATGCCTAAGATATCAAGGGGAGCATCAGGTGTAGATCTGGGTGCAAAGTCTCGGCAGACGTTTTAAAGGGAATAATGAGTAATATCTGGGAATAATGAGAATTTTATATTAACAGAATTTTAGCTAGATGGTTAAGTGTGTCTCTGGGTAAAACACCTTTGAGAAAAATAAATGGTACTGTGGGGAAAGAATATCAGTTGTGTAGATGAGGACAAACTTCGTTGAGGTTCATTAATTGCAGATGGCTTTGAAGAAGGGGTGGCATTTTGACAGGCACATAAGGAGAGAAAAACCACTGAAACAGCATGCTAAAAGCGAGAAGCAATCTGAGCAAAAGCCTAAAAATTTTTGTGCCTGCTAAGGGATGGAAAGCAGTCCAGCCTGCTTGCTTTCAGGAGAGAAAAATGAAAGTAATGAGAGATACTAGGAAAGTAGGTTGTTATCATATGAGGTTGTCTTAAAAGACATTTAAAATGTCAGGCTAAGGATTGTGTATTTAATTTGACAGGAAACCACTGTGGGATTCTACCCACTAAGTGACATATTTAGACTTCATCTTAGATTTAAGGATTCTAGTGGAGTTGTTTGCTATAACAAAATCAGCATGTGTGCTTTCTTTTATTGCAATTACCTCTGAATTTAAAACATACAGGTTTAAAAGCATAGAATTAGGATTTACAAGTATGGGATAGAAATTTAATAATGCTACAAGTCAAAACTTAAATCCCTTACTCAGGATATTATAATAGAAGTTCTTTTCAACGACATGATTACACTTTATTTAACAATACAAATGGAAATTAGAGAAGTTATACCTTCTTTGAAAAGTCTAAATCCTTTGACAATTATGTGAAGATAACATAGTTTGCCACCTTAATATATTCAAATATACAGAATGTGAAATACTCGAATGCCCAGTATGCTTTTCTTTTAAGCTGCTGTTTAACTGACTTTAAGTTTTTCTTTTCTTTAGAGATGGGGGTCTCACTATGTTGCCCTGGCTGGAGTGCAGGGGCCAGTCACAGGCACAATCATTAGCGCACTGCAGCCTCAAACTCTCAGTCTCAAGTGTCCTCCTGCCTCAGTCTCCCAGCAAGCTGAGAGTACAAGTGCACACCACCATACCCAGCCTTTAACTGACTTTTAAAACTCAGCAGCTATAACATCTGTCCAAAGGTTAAAGATCTGTAATTAGTCGACTGTACCCAAAACCTGAAGCTAGTTCTCCCTAACTTTGAAAGTCTGAAGATGTGTGTATATTCCTGTCTATTCATCTCCAAGTTCATCCTGTCTTGTGATGCTAGGTTTGAGAGTGCAAATCACATTTAGCCTTTGCCAAGAGGAGAGTTTGGAAGAGGGAGGAGATATGCTTCTATCTGCATCCCTTGACTTCAACAGGTTGCTGTTCCTGTCAGCATCACCCCAGCCTTATTTCACCCCAGCCTCAGCAGTTCCTTTCTGAAGCAATAACAGAATCTAATTTGCAGTTTTCTCAACCCTAGGCTCATAGTACAACCCCAAGACAAACCAACTCCTCAGTACTGAATCGTCTGAGAACTAGGTCTCTCCATTGAGCACCAGGCAAGCAATGCCCTATTTTTCAGGTCAGCTCCACGGGGTTCCTCCTCTATGCTTCAGTTTTAATAATTCCAACCCTTTCTCTTTGTTTCTCCAACCCAAGGAATGGTAGCTGTTTTTACAGCTGCTTCCTCTGAGGTACCTTAGAGTTACTTTCTTGCCTTCTCAATTATCTGGTTAACAACTTTATACCTAGTTAGCAAATTCTTTATATTAGATTCTCTCTGTTGAAATAACTAGTTTTTCTGATTAGCTTTCAACAGACACAACTATGGAACAGAAATTTAACAGTGTGCAGAATTCAAAAATCTTAATACAAAAATCATTCTTACTTGCATGGTTAAGTCCATGTACCATTTATCCATAGAGAAGAAAGAAAAAAAAGTGTAAAAACTTGCATTATGGTTTCTTTTATTTTTTAGATGGAGTCTTGCTCTGTCACCCACGCTGGAGTACAGTGGCGCAATCTCGGCTCACTGCAACCTCCACATCCCGGTCTCAAGCAATTCTCCTGCCTCAGCTTCCCAAGTAGTTAGGATTACAGAAGCACGCCACCACACCCGGCTAATTCATTATTTTTATTTTTAGTAGAGGTGGGGTTTCACGATGTTGGCCAGACTGGTCTTGAACTCCTGACCTCAGGCCCACCTCGGCTTCCCAAAGTGCTGGGATTAGAGTTGTGAGCCACTGCGCCCAGCCTATTACGGCTTTTTAAAGAGGAAAAAAAATTTTCTTAAAAACCTGTGACAAGTTATTTGAAAGTGACTTGTACTTTGTTGTTGGATTAATGTCTTTACCTTTATGAGTACAGCTACAAATACAAAGAACATAAACATGCTTTCTATGCTTTTAAATGCTGTTTTTTAACTGACTTTTCATGGCTTTAATGTTGCAGCCAATTGGTAAGGAACTTGTTTAATAGTTTATTGTACCTAAGACATTAAACAAGGGTACTAAGTACTTTTCCTAACTTGGCAAATTTGAAGATGTGCAGCACTGGGTAGCTGGATCATGTGCTAAAAACAATGACACCTCTGTTTTCAATTTCAGTGCTAGAAAGAAAACAGTGCCTGTTTTTAACATGGAAAAAGAGCGTGTGTCAGCTAGGATAGTGAAACTAGTTTATAAATACAAATTTCCTGGCATGGAATTATTATGAAGCATAGCACTTGGATACTGGCTTTTATGTAAGAAACATAGTAGGGGGGATATCCACCTTAGATTATTTGGTAAAACAAATGCCAAGATGAATGTACCATCACAAAGATGAGGGGGAGAAAACTGAATATACTAATGTAACAGCACCCAAAATGCAAATTTTCCGGACCCTGGAGTTGCCTGAAGATAACTCTTGAATGATCTAACAACATGATTAGCTTAGTATCTATTCATGGGTTTTTATATTCAGAGCAAATATTAAGAGATTCTTATAGCCAAGACAAGTGTGAGAAACTATGCTTTAAAAAAAGAAATTAGAGTAATCGAAACTCAAGTGAACTAAAGGAAAATATAGCTCAGGTGAGATATGAGTATCTTAATGTATAATGGTGGCACTACCTAGTTCACAGTGTGCATGCAGTGGATGTATACAGTGGTAAAAACTGCACCCTGCACAATAAATAGCACCTGACCAAGGGGGCAGAGTAGATACTGAAATGCAGCCCATGCTTTGCAGGCCATGTGCATTTCTACACTTGATGAAAAAGGGCTCTTTCCTAATTTGTCTGATGGGCGAGTGGCAGTGGGTGGGTGGGGGTGGGGGAAGGGAGGGGGTGCAGTTTTCTATTTCACAGAAAGGCACCTACAGACTTGCCCTGGGGGCTGGGATAAGAATGAAATGCACATTCAAGAATTTACTAGGAGACAATTGGCAAAATGAGGTGATTCACTACAAGAGAAAGAACTGCAAGTGCCTTCCATTTTCTAGCTTATTTACTTTCAGGAAGTATTTAAAAATAAGTTGGACAATCTGAAGTGCTTATGGTTGATCAAGATGATGGGTACAGGCCAACTGGCTCTGACCCACTAAAGACACTGGATTTAAAAATCTAAAGGTTCATCTAGTTCATTTTACTTTCATTTGAAAGTAACTTGTACCTTGTTGTTGGATTAATATCTTTACCTTCACAATGTGTTTATAGCTACAAATACAAAGAACACAAACATGCTTTCTGTGCTTTTTAATGCTATTTTTTAACTGACTTTTGAAGTTTCACAGATTTAATACTGCAGTCAACTGGTAAGACCCAGAAAAACTCACACCCAGAAAAATTGTAACCTTCAGTTCAGTATGCTAAATCCCTAAGTTGTTTCAAGTCCTATTTTATTAGGCTAGTGGTTCTCAAACTTAAGTGTGTATCATAATCACTTGGAAAGCTTGTCAAAACAAAGATTGCTGAGGTCCATTCCTAGAGTTTCAGTAGAGAAGATCTGAGGTGAAGCCCAAGAATCTGTATTTCTAACAGGGTTCCAGGTTATACTGTCACTGCTAGTCAGGGGATCACATTTTCGAGACCCAATATGGTAGACTTAGAATCTGTGAGCTCCCTAAAGGGGTGTCTATCTCAGAAAGACTTCCAGGCCTAAAATAATGCTGGGTAGGCAGGAGCTGCTTAATGCTTAACAGGTGAGATATGTTAATATCATAAATATTAAATGTAAAAACAAATATAAATACATTATACACTTGGGATGTCAAGTTCTCTTCCTATCATAGTTTAATACCTAGATTAATGAAGCCATTGGAAATCAAGCTCTTCATAAAGAGAAAAGGTCAATTATTTGGTTAATAACTTTATACCTAGTTAACAAATTCTTTATATTAAATTCTCTCTGTTGACGGCTGGGTGCAGTGGCTCATACCTGTAATCCCAACACTTTGGGATGCAGAGGCGGGTAGATCACCTGAGGTCAGGAGTTCGAGACCAGCCTGACCAACATGGAGAAACCCACTCTCTACTAAAAAATACAAAATTAACCAGGCATAGTGGCACATGCCTGTAATCCCAGCAACTCCGGGAGGCTGAGGCAGGAAAATTGCTTGAACCCAGGAAGCAGAGGTTGCGGTGAGATCGCACCATTGCACTCCAGCCTGGGCAATAAGAGTGAAACTCCATCTCAAAATAATAATAGTCATTATTATGATTCTCTGTTGAAATAACCAGTTTGATATTTTGATTAGAACCCAACAGACACAACTGTCCATAGATATAACATTTCAACCACCCTTCCTCTTATCGCCTATAAATCCTTAGACTAAAAGCATACCAAACAATTCACACCCTGTGGGTAACAGCAGGTTTTGCTACCAAACACGTGTGTTCAATCCCAACCATGCTACTTTCTGGCAACCATCAACGGTGCTGGATTGGTGTGAAGATTCAATTAGTGCCAATACCACATTGCCTGGTTAAAACACAAGCACTAAGTATAAGCACTAAACCATTCCTCTTTGTACATCTCTTCATCAGGAATATTCTCCATTCCAATCTCTGACAGAGATTGTAACATACCCACGTCCTACTGAAAATTCTTGTTCATTCTTCAATAGTGAAGTGCTAGATAGTCCCTCTTCTTACATATCTTTAATCACCCCATTTTGTGTGCTTCTTATATAAGTGTGTACAGTCTTCACATTTAACTTTTTTTTAAAAAAACCACCTTTATTGAGATACAAGTTGCACACAAAAGGCAACATTTTGAGCGTAAATTGTGACTGATTTTGACAAATTTATACATTCATTTTTCCCACTAAAATCTAGATTTAAAGAGTCACCCCAAAGAAGTCTGTGGTGCCTGCTCCCTGTTAATTTCCCCTAAACCACCCCAGGCAACAATTATTTAGCTTTCTCTCAGTACAGATCAAAATGGTCATTTCTAGAATTTCTTATTTTTATTTTTTGAGACAGCGTCTCACTCTGTCTCCCAAGTTGGAGTGCAGTGGCGTGATCTCGGCTCACTGCAAGCTCCGCCTCCCAGGTTCATGCCATTCTCCCGCTTCAGTCCCGGGGGTAGATGGGACTATAGGAGCCCGCCACCATGCCTGGCTAATTTTTTTGTAGTTTTAGTAGAGATGGGGTTTCACCGTGTTAGCCAGGATGGTCTCCATCTCCTGACCTCATGATCTGCCCGCCTCGGCCTCCCAAAGTGCTGGGATTACAGGCGTGAGCCACCATGCGCGGCCTAGAATTTCAAATAAAGGTATCACAAAGTTTATGCTCTTTGTGTTACGCGTCTTTTCCTCAGCATATTTTCTGTAAGCAATTTTACTATAGCTTAATTTATATACAACCAAGTGAATCCATTTGGAGTGGTCAACTCAGTAAGTTTTGACAGCTGTATACACCTCTGAAACAACATTAATCAAATACTGACCATTTCCATCAACTCCAAAAGATTCTTTGTGCCCCTTCTAAGTCCATTCCCCTTTATACATAATATATTCTTTTGTATTTGGCTTCTTTGACTTAGCATGATTTTAAGATTTACCCATGTTGTGTCTATCAGTTCACTCCTTTGCAGTGCTGAAAATTATTCTATTGTAGTCACGTGCTGCGTAATGATGTTTCAGTCAACAATGAAACACATATACAATGGGGGTTCGATAAAATTATATTGGAGCTGAAAAATCTGTTTGATTGGTCTAGTGACATCTCGATGATCCTGATCCTGGGTAGGCCCTAGGTTAATGTGTGATTGTGTTTCAGTTTTTAACAAAAAGGTTTTAAAGCTAAAAAAATAAAAATTATTTTTTTTTCTATTACTAATAGATCTTAGTAATACTTAAAACAATTACTTTGCTAAATCAATTATAATTGCTTTTTTTTTTTTAGCTCCTCCAGATCTAAAAAATCTGAGTAGATTTTTTTAACTTAAAAGTAACAAGTAACCAGTAATGCAGTTAAAAAAAAAAAAACCTTTGGAATCAGAAATGCCTGATTTGAATACTGTATCAGTTCTACCACTCACAAATTAGCTGTGAACAAGTACATAATTATCCCAATATTAGTTTTCTTATCTATGAAGTAGGAAAATACAAATAATAAGAGTACCCGACCCCTTTCCTCAGCTGTTGCGAAGGTGCTCGGTCCTTCCGAGTAAGCTGAGGCCGCACTGGAGTGAGGGCCTCACTTCATCCGGCGACTAGCACCGCGTCCGGCAGCGCCAGCCCCACACTTGCCTGCGCTATGGCCTCCGTCTCCGAGCTCGCCTGCATCTACTCGGCCCTCATTCTGCATGACGATGAGGTGACCGTCACGGAGGATAAGATCAATGCCCTCATTAAAGCAGCTGATGTGAATGTTGAACCTTTTTGGCCTGGCTTGTTTGCAAAGGCCCTGGCCAATGTCAACACTGGGAGCCTCATCTGCAATGTAGGGGCTGGTGGACCTGCTCTAGCAGCTGGTGCTGCACCAGCAGGAGGTCCTGCCCTCTCCACTGCTGCTGCTCCAGCTGAGGAGAAGAAAGTGGAAGCAAAGAAAGAAGAATCCAAGGAGTCTGATGATGACATGGGCTTTGGTATTTTTGACTAAATCTCTTTTATAACGTGTTCAATAAAAAGCTGAACTTTAAAAAAAAAAAAAAAAAAAGAGTACCCAACTTGCAAGGTTGTGTGATAATTAAATTAGCGGATCTTTTTAAAAGCAATACAACACACTCATTCTAATGCAATGTATGAGCTGCTAACTAAATCTAGCTGTTGACTAACAAAAACTTAAATTTGCAATTCACAAGTAGGATCAAGAATAAAATAATAGTCATGATTGATGGGGCATTTTCTCAATGTCTCAGAAAAAGAAATGCAGTGAAATACCATTTTTACCATCAGAAAAGACACAAATTTTCAAAATATGTTTTCTGTTCCTCTTCACCTACACTCGACTTCCCAGGAAAAATGTAGCAGTTAAGTGATGCTAGTGGACAATACAGGTTGACAAGTAGGGTCAACCAATTTGCTAATATTAATACCCAATGCAAATCATGATATAATTATATAAAAGAATGTGTACAGGTTCTGAATAGTCAGTGCTGTGCTATAGAGATTATGTCTGTTAAACAATGCAGCAGTCTAAAGTAGGTGGGTGTCCATATCATCCAGTTTATTCCTGGCCTTCTAGTCAAGTTCTTAGCAGACAACCATCTATAATTCATTTAAAGAAACAGGAATTTCTAGGCTGGGCAGCAGCTCATGCCTCTAATCCCAGCACTTCGGGCAGCCAAGGAGGGCAGACTGCTTGAGCTCAAGAGTTCGAGACCAGCCTGGGCAACAGAGGGAGACCTCCATCTCTGCAAAAACTACGACAAAAAACAGCTGGGCGTGATGGCATGCACCCATAGTCCCAGCTACTTGTGGGGCTGAGGTGGGAAGACTGCTAGAGCCCAGGACGTCGAGACTGCAGTGAGCTGACAACATGCCACTGTACTCCAGCCCGGGTGACAAAGATGCTGTCTCAAAAAAAAAAAAAAAAAAAAGAAAGAAACAGGAATTTCTGGTGTCTAAAAATTATTTGTTCCATGTTGCCGTTTTAACCCAAATGCCGAGTTTATGATAAAACTGACCAAAACAAACCACCCCCCCACCCCGCAAAAAGCTGACAGCACAGTATTTTTCAAAGGTACTGATAAAGGAGTATGTCTGAGTCGTGTGACTGTCCTACTCTCCACCCTGATACATTAGTAAAGAGAAAATAAGACACACAGACAACCTTATTTTCTCATACATTCTCAAATATCCTCATCCCTGTCCCCATGCATAAGGTTCTCAAAGTAACTGCTAATTTTCTCAAATACTCAATCTTACATAATGATATTCCAATTTAACCTATTATATAAAAAGACAATTTTAAAGTTCTAGTTCAGCCACATTTATATGTGAATTACACATAACATTTAAGGTCAGCTATAAAATCAAACCCTTAAATGCTTGCCTCAAAAAATGCTTTTTCACCCATGTTGTGGGGGAAAAAATTATTTTTATTTTTGAGACAGAGTCTTGCTCTGCCATCCAGGCTGGAGTGCAGTGGTGCAATCTCAGCTTACTGCAACCTCCACTTCCCAGGTTAAAGTGATTCTCCTGCCTCAGCCTCCCAAGTAGCTGGGACTACAGGCATGCACTACCACACCCAAATAATTTTTGTATTTTTAGTACAGACAGGGTTTCACCATGTTGACTAGGCTGGTCTTGAACTCCTGACCTCAGGTGATCCGCCTGCCTCGGCCTCCCAAAGTGCTGGGATTATAGGCATGATCTGCACCCGCTGAAAAAAATTTTTTGTAATATACTTCTACTTCTTCACATACTACTAAAAAATATCATGTATTTAAAGTTCTGTCATTAAAAACTTAAAACTTTCCTAACAAGTTCTTCTAAAAGAAATGTTCCCAAAACTAGATGGGTGTAGTGGCTCACACACCTGTAGTCCCAAAACTTTGGAAGACCGAGATGGGCAGATCGCCTGAGCCCAGGAGTTAGAGACCAGCCTGGGCAATATGGCGAGATCCCATTTCAAAAAAAAAATAAATAAATGTTCCCAAAACTTTTTTTTTTCCCCCTTGGAGACAAGGTATTGCCCAATCACGGCTCACTGCAGCCTCGACTTCCTGGGTTCAAGCAATCTTCCGCCCACCTCAGCCTTCTGAGTAGCTGGGACTATAGGCATGCACCACCACATCCAGCTAGTTTTATTTTTTTATTTATTTATTTTTTTTTGTAGAGACGGGTTCTCCCTCTGTTGCCCAGGCTGGTCTCAAGCTCCGGAGCTCAAGTGATCCTCTTGCCCCAGCATCCCAAAATGTTGAGACTATAGGTGTGAGGCACCACGCTCAGCCTGCCCAAAATTTCTGGTAATGAAGTCTAAGACTACACAGTCTCCAAAACATTAAAGAGGAGACACGACTAGAGAAGGAAGGAAAGTGCAGGAAAGGGAGAAAATAGGGATCCTCCCAATGTATTTACAACTTTGTGCTAACTTGAACACATTACTTTCTGGGCTATCCTCAACCCTGGCTACTCAGCAGAATTGCCTTTTGAGGTGCTTTAGAATGGATGCTCAGGCTACAACCCTAATCTACCAAACAAGAAACTTCACAGAAATAGGACCAGGGACCTTTTTTTTTTTTTTTTTTAAGTTCCTCTAGTGGATAACGCATGGCCTTTCAGGCTGAGAACTATGAAACAGGCAGGCTACTAGTTAGGATTTAAAAAAAAAAAAAAAAAAAAAAAATACCTTGATCTGCTGTCTTCGTAGCATGGCAAGTTCTCTCATGTCTCGGAATGGCTGTAGTAAATACTGATAGAGTTCAGTTGTAGCTTCTGCAAGGCTGCTGTAGGCTTCATCCTCCATCTGATACAAGTCCAGAAGCTCCACCATGCTCTCTGTATTCTTGTGCTTATCCAAGAGCTGTGGAACAAGACAGTTTCACAACAACTAAGAAAATCAATTCTAATAACCTATAAATACTTGCTCTGAATTCTCCCTATTATGTCAGGGCCTCGGAACCCTAAAACACAGAAGCAAGAGGGAACGAAAAGCATTGACTGCTTTTCATCACTATCTCCATACTTCAGGTGTCTCACTACTCAAGACCACTGCCTGAATATTTCTTTTGAGGCTCAAAGTATTGAGCTCAGCCTTAACTCTTCCATTTTTTTATTTTCCTTTTTTTGTTTTTTGAGACAGGATTTTACTCCTGTCAACCAGGCTGGAGTACAATGGTGCGATCTCAGCTCACTGCAACCTCCACCTCCTAGGCTCAAGTGATTCTCCTGCATTAGCCACCCAAGTAGCTGGGACTACAGGCGCACACCACCACACCTGGCTAGTTTTTGTATTATTATTTTTTTCTTTTGTAGAGCCTGGCCACCATGTTGCCCAGGCTGGTCTCAAACTCCTTGGCTCAAGAGATCCACCCGCCTCGGCCTCCCAAAGTGCTGGGATTAAAGGTGTGAGCCACTGTACCCAGCCCCAAAATGTTTCTACTATCTAGTAGAATGAAAATCATCCGAATATGGAACATTTCCAATAAATTTCTTTAATTTCTACCTGTCACCTCCTTCAAAATCATGTCAGGCACTGGTCTAGGAGCTGGACATACAAAAACATGGCCCTGGTTCTCAGAGCTTATAGTGTAGTGAATAAACAGAAAATAATTTTTAAAATAATTTAAATTTTATAAAAAATTATTCTTTTCCCAACGGTTCTTTTAGAGACAAAGAATTCCAAATTGTGATAAACATTATTAAAACCATAAATAAAAGTTTTATAAAAGAATGAGGCCAGGTGCAGTGGCTCATGCCTGTAATCCCAACACTTTGGGAGGCCAAGGTAAGAGGACTGCTTGAGGCCAAGAGTTTGAGACAGGCCTGGGCGATGTAGTGAGACTTTGTATGTATGTATAATTGGCTGGGCGTGGTGGCTTATGCCTGTAATCCCAGCACTTTGGGAGGCCAAGGAGGGTAGATCACAAGGTCAAGTAATCTAAATGATCCTGGCCAACGTGGTGAAACCCCGTCTCTACTAAAAATACAAAAACTAGCTAGGCATAGTGGCATGCGCCTGTAGTACCAGCTACTCAGGAGGCTGAGGCAGGAGAATCAATTGAGGTGGAGGTTGCAGTGAGCCGAGACTGCGCCACTGCACTCCAGCCTGGCAACAGAGCGACACTCCATCTCAAAAAAAACAATAATTTAATCTTAGGCATGATTTCTTGGGAGAAAAAATGTAAAAATTAGCTCATAGTCCCAGCTATGGGAGGCTGAGGCATGAGAATTGAGCCCAGAAGGACCTATCTGCAGTGAGCCGTGACTGTGCCACAGAACTGCAGCCTAGGTGACAAAATGAGACCTTGTCTCAAAAAAAAAAAAAAAAAAGAAAGAAAAAACAAAACAAAAAGCAGCTAGGCACAGTGGCTCACGCCTGTACTCCCAGCACTTTGGGAGGCCGAGGCAGGCAGATCACTTGAGGTCAGGAGTTTGAGAGCAGCCTGGTCAATATGGTGAAACTCCATCTCTACTAAAATTACAAAAATCAGCTGGGCGTGGTAGCATGCA